>NC_056741.1:1506210762-1506348262 GCF_019279795.1 Protopterus annectens
GTTTTTCAAAATTTACACCACACAAATGAGTATATTTTGGACAATGTAAAGCAAGTGCAGTACAGAAATTGTAGTAAAGACACAGGAGAGCAATGTAAATATGTATGTGCCTGTAACTCATAATGAACCCAACAATATTTGTTTAAGTCAAGAATTTGCTTCAGCTAACACTGATGGGTTGGATGTATGTACTTCATTATCATGTGACATTGTTAGAAGCAAAGGCTACAATATATAATTACACTGAAATGGATATTAGTGATGTGTATTTTGAACTGTTTAGCAAAGGTACAAACTTTAGCAAATTTCAAGCTAGATATTGCACAAGTTTTACTAAACTTAAAGTTATATATTAGGAAGCTTAATTTGCAATTATATTTTGCTGGTCAGGGTTCATGTGCTATGATGTCTACAGATGAGAAACGTATCTTTAGGGATCAAAAGAAAAAAGTTGCTTCATGCCTCCCATAAACTCAGAGATCACTGGATTTGAACAGATGGTAGAATATGAGTTTAGGAAAATCTGTAGGCAAAAATCTGAGGTCAAGGATAATTTATCAGAGAATGAAAGAAAGGTTATACAAGAATTATAGTCAACACAGAAGGTTAGATGTATGAAACCAGACAAAGGGGAGGAATGGTCATCATGAATAAAATAGACTACAGTAGTTGTATATTCAGGTTGCTTGGGGATGAAAACACATACACTAGAGCATCAATTAATGAAACTAATAGAGCATATAGAGGAATAGACATGTTTTTGTTTGATGCTTTACATCAAGGAGTTATTAATGAGGTTGAGTATGAGTTTCTTTGTGTGAAGTTTCCTACTATGCCCAAGCTTTGGAATCCCAAAGGTCCACAAAGGGACAGAAAATGTGCAGTTTAGACCAATTGTTTCTGCAAAGGGTTCCAAGACAGAACCAATGGCTGCATTTGTGGACCATTTTGTAAAAGCGTTAATGGATGCTGACCATACTAAAGGATTAGTGGCATTGTTTGGAAAGGGTAGGAAGTGTTAAGGGCATTGGGAATGAGATGTTTGGGTTTTGACTATCGATGTCATTAACTTATTCTCAGTGATACCACATCAAACTGGGCTGGAACTGTTTTATGACAGTCTTTTGACTAGTCCCAGTTTTGATAAAGAAAGACTGAGATATGTCATGACTTGATGGAAATCATACTACATAATAACTTTATACAATTTGATGGAGAGATCTATCAACAAAAAGACATGGTAGCTTGAAGGGTGCCCGTTGTACTGTCTATGCTAATTTAGTGCTATGGGCATGGGAAAAGCAATTTGTGTTAAACTCAAAGTACAAGGGCAACATTCTTTGTACTGTAGGTTTTAGATGACCTCCTTATATTTTGGAAAGGGGATGAGGAAAGTGTTAAGGAATTTTGCTCTTACATTAATGAAACCACAGATTTCCTTAGATTTACACACACCTGGAACAAAGAGAGAGTAAATTACCTGGACATTACCTTATTTAAGACCAAAGAAGGACTGGTGAGTACAATTTACAGGAAACCTAGTTATTCAAACTCAATGCTGCACTACACAAGTTGTCACCCTCTGCACCAAAGGAGTGGTGTAGTTAAGGGCCAGATGGTCCGGCTATGTAGATTAATCAGTAATGATGATTTATTTAAGACGGAAATTTCTTTATTGAGCTGAGTGAAGTGTTGGTGCTTGTTGAGTGTGTTCTTTTCTTCAGTTTTTCGTTTGTCAGTTCATTTTTTTTCATTCTTATAGTTCTCATGCAGTATATGCCATACTAATTATCCCTTTTTTAACAACTGCCTTTTGTTTTAGATTAAAATAACACAACTATACCAGAGTTGGGTCTTTCACTGAGTACTTCCCTATTGCTTTCTCTTTGCTTATATTCTGTCAATCCCTGATGGGGAAGATAGTCAATCGCATTCATTCCAAACTTGTGCTTGGCCTCATCCAAGTCAATTAAATTTCCTTCCTTCCCTATTTATTTGTTCCCAGTATCTTGGTTCCTTTGAATTTCATCATACTTTTGCCTATTTTCTATAGCCCTGCTTGCACTCATTCTTATTCTTCCCATGTTGGTTTTGTTTTTAGAATATTTTCTGCTGCATTATGAATATAATGTTCTGCATGGTGGTTAAGAACCTGCTTTCAAAATCCAAACTGTCCTTTTTTCTTTAAATCCCCAGCCCCTCCCCATTTCATCATCATCTCTTTCCACTTTGATTTATAGTTGTGTATGTGAGTTTAACTGCTTAGTTCTAAATGATGCCTTATTTATTTTTATATAGTTTACCAGGGTAGCCCACGGATTTCAGTGGACAATTTGCATGCTCTATTTGGGTAAATGGGGTCACATAAAGAATGAACAAACTATATTTACAGATACAAGGATATGCTTAAAAACACAAACATATGCATATTTATAGATGCAAGAATATTCTACAACAAATCAGGTAATTTTAAACCACCTTTTTGTATGGGCAGAGCATACTTATCCTTCTTAATTCTTGCCCTCTTCACCTCCCAGATAAATTCCTTTAACTCTTTATCATCCACAACTCTTCTTATGGTTGAGAAAAATTCACCTGACCTTTATATATATAAATTTAAAGGAACTAAACCCACTTTCACTGCTCACTATCTATATCTATAATAAAGAACTTCCACTTCTTCATTTTTGTATTAGGTTTTATTTAATCTCTTCCTACATATCCTTAGCTGCTTTAACAGAGTTCATTTTGAACAATACACTTAACTACTTAATCTTCTTTCCCCATAAATATGGGTATTCCTGAATTAGTTAACAGGTTCTTATGCTGTTCATGTCCAAACAACCCTAAATGACCTTTTTAATCTTAATGCTTTCCATATATATTTGAGAGGTTTTGATGCCACTCATTTTATAGAAGTTATAGCTCTAGTATGAGTGGTTGAGCATATACAAGCTTCCTCTTTCTAACAGACGCATGGGTGGCATACTGCGGTAAATTTATTTTTCATCATCCACAGATCCAAGTTGTGCTGGAATGAGTGCAAGGAATAACTGCTTCACTTGGATGGGAAGTCTGTTCAGAGAAGGTGTGGTTTCAGAGACAAACCTGTCCCTCCAGCATGTTTTATTTATGTTGCACACTAAGCTTAGGTCCCTAGATCAGGTGTTGCTGATGCTGTTTGTTTCTACAGATGTGCAGTAGGTCCATACAGGCTGCATCAGAGTTTTTTTCAATGCAAGGCAAAGATTATCTCTCAGTAGTCTGTAGGAGCCTGAATTCAAGGACAGGGCTATGCCTAATCAGGGACATATCAAAGAAGACATTATGTTCCATGATTAGCTTTAATGAAGGACAAATACAATGGAACCATGGCATCTTTAGACCTAGAATGCCATACCCTTGCTTATAAGTTGTGTTCCATAAAATTATTGCCTTAATGCAGTAAACACATCATGATCATATGCAGGTACATAGTGTTTTTACTATAGCCTTTGTTTTATCTTCATTTTTTTCTGTCCCCAAAAGAGTTGACTCTTGCAAAGTGATCCACACACCAAAATGATGTTTCCCCTGGATATATCAAGTAGAAAATAATACTTACCAATGAAGTTAACTTTTTTTTTTTATTATTATTCGTAACAACAAATGGACAACCAAAGGGAAGAGACAAACTAGTAAACCAAAGTCCTTCAGTTGCAGGTACCAATAAAGGCTGTCCCTGCACAATAAATGAAACACCACCACATTAATCCACTCTATTCCAATACCAAAACAAGATTTAGCGCTTTTGTCTCCTAAACAGCAAATTTCATCATACTCAACAAAATGTGTTTTCTCTCCATTTAAATAGTCAAAAAATTCCATTCATTGGTTAAAAACCAAGTTAATCAAACAATGATGCAAATAATGTAAAGTACTATACAAATTACATTTAAATATTCATAAAAAATGGGTTTATATAAAATTCCAAATTTTAAAATGGAATGTGGAAAAGTAAATAATCATTTCAACTTAACTGTTCTCAGTTTTTAAGCTGGTACAATAGAGGTATGATTGCTGAGTCCTGGGAAGACATAGGCATCAAGGTGTAATTGCCACATCAATTCCCTAAATTCAAGCATGGCTTCCCAAAATTTGAAATTGTCCCTCATATTGGAACACGTGCCTAAACAAGGCATTGATGTCTTTTTTTTTTCCACTAATGTTATACATATGTTGGTATATCCTGCACCTTAAGTTCTTATCTGTTTTACCCACATAAAATGCCCAACAGGCATTGCAATAAGCAAGGTAAACAACTCCTTTGGTAAAACAGGTTTACTAACTCAAGGTCCTTAATGTCAAAGCCTGACTGGGCAAGTGTACCATATCTACATTAGCTAAAATGGTACATTGAGAACACCCTCCACACCTGTGGGTTCTCCTTTTCCCCACCGTGTCACCATCCCTGTGTGGCTTCTTCTTTTCAAAAATATCTTTAAGATTATAATCTCCCCTATAGGTATATTGCAACCGATTATTGAACACCCCAAGTCTGTTTGGCATGGTTTAAAGTTAAAATTGGTCTAAATGATGCTAGGTCAGAAGGGTCTTTACCCTCTTTGGGTACTACAGCTACCACAACTTTCTCCCAAGATGCTGGTGCTGCCCCCCCAAATAAAATATTGTTTGAAGTTTCCAACGTAGTATCACTTTATTCACTTAACTTTCAAACTTCCTTGCACATACTGTTCCTGGAGACTTCCCTGTTGATCAGTTATACATCACCTTTATTTTCATCTGCTCCTATCTTAGCTGTTCTTGAGCCTTATATTCCTCTAGCTTTGGCGTGGTTAAGTCTTCAATAAATTTTTCCATTTGTGCCTGTTCCTTTTTTTTTTTTTTCTTTTCTCCGTAATTCCTTTGCTTTATAAGAACGTTCACAGAATTTCAGAAATATTTGTAATAGAATGTAAAGTCAGTAGAGATTGTGGGACAAAGAAAAGGGGAGTGATACTGATTGTAAGAGGGGCTCCAGTAGTGATAGAAGAAGGAAAAAATGATTAGGTAGTTTTGTGTTAGTTTTATCGTCAGTGAAGGAAGATAATACTGCATGTATTTATATTTCATGTAAAAATATTATGGAGCTTTAAAATTGGAAGAAATTAACTTTCAGTAGGAAATATTTTAAGGACAGGGACTAGAACCTGGTTTACAATATTGAGAATGTATCCAGGAATTCTAGAAGAGAGAATATAACAAAATGCTAGATTCCTGAAAAAATGTTAAGTTTGGAATGGAAAATGTGAATTCAGTAGCAGGAAATGCAATTCCCCAAGGTACACCAAGTTGGCTGAAATTATTTTGCAGGAACATAAGTATTTAGTTGAACATGTTAAAACTTGTCTAATAACTATTTTAAATCATGCACAAATAGACTAAGATGTATGGTAATGAAAAATGAAACACTGGCATTTTCCTACTTATCTATTTAAGGAATAGTTAGTGGAAATTTGAAAGTTATTAGGGAAGATAGAAATGTCTTCAGAAGGGATAACTAGTGAGTCAGATAAAATGAAAATGGAGTTTAAAACAGAGTAGAAATAAAAGACGAGAACGAGAAAGAAGTAATACGAGTTAGAGGGACTGACAAAGATGGAATAAGTGCAGAATAATTGAATCTTAGAACAAGAACAACTGCAGAGCTCAAAGGACAAATAAGTGACTGTCTAAATTATATGCATGAACAACTTTTTTTTATAACTCCAGGGCATAAAAACGTAGCACAGTGATTTAGCAAAGGAAAGTAGAAAGGGTCGTTGTCAAACTTGGGAGACTATGGCAAGAAAAATATGAAAATTTGTACAAATGCAGATTAATACGGAAACCAAGGAAAGGCTATTTATGCCAAGATTAGAGGAGGTGAGGCTCAACAATTGATGGCTGGGCTAGGAAGAAAGGAGATAAAAATAGTGATGAGTAATCAATCAACAGGGGGTCTCCAGGAACAGACAGTATTTCTGTGAAAGTTTGGAGGAAAAGGGATACAAATTTGGAAGACTTTAACAGCATTTTAAAAGGGAGGGGGAAGTACAAGTTTCTTGTAAGAAGGCTGTATTCCCCAAATAGGGTAAAGACCCTTCAGACTTAAGTTTCTATATACCTGTTTCAATTTTAAGCCATGGTTATTTGTCTATACCAGCTAAGAAAATGGTGATGTTGCCAAAATAGTTGTTGATCAGTGTGGTTTTGTGGAGGGGAGGCTAGCTCTTAATAACACTAAATAATTGATGATCCAAAAAGAAGTGGAATGTAAGAAAATGCCTATTGTTGGGTTGTGATTGAGAGAAGGCACTCAAGTGACAGCTGGGATTTTAGGAGTACAACATTAGTAGCAGTTGTATTCCCTGGTAAAATAGGTTATTTAGGAAGATATATATGAAGGATCAGAGGCAAGGATTAAAGAAGGTTCCTCTCTGACAAGCTGTGTTTGAACAGAGGAACAAGGCAGGATGTCCTCTTTCCCCTGTGTTATTTGCCTTATATTTAGAGCCATTGCCAAAGACAATAAGGACTCTCAAATTCAAACATAAATGGTATGATGATAAAGTTTAGCTTTCTTTGCAGATATTTTGTACTTGAAAAATCTAGAATAGGGCACTTTAGTGTTGTGGAACACTTTGAGACCGTTTGAAAGGAAATGGTACAAATGATAGATATGGGAAAGAAGTAATAGGAATTTAGAGGTATCAAAGACTGATATTTTGTAGATGAAGGGGGAATAGGAATAGGAGCAATTGGTGAGTGTTACAAGAAAAATAATTTGTTTTAAGACTGCACATACTTTTTATAACAATCCCAAAAACACAAAAATTAGTACAATTATTTGGAATCACCCCTTTCTGCTGCCTAAGCTAAGGAAGCATGTCACTAGAAAAATAACCAGAGACCCTATAGATGTACAAGAGATATTTTGGAAATTATGCAAAAAAAATATATAGAGCATGGGAATGGGGAAGCCAAGAAAATACACAAAAGGGAACATAAAATGAAGATCTAGCATTAACTAACATGGGAGAGGATGAGATAAAAAACAATGTTGCATAATCAACAGGAGCTTATGGCATTCTCATGGAAATGTGGACGTTAGGAGGGAAAAATGGCAGACCTGGAAAATTTTGTAAACAGTAGTTTAAAAGGAAGTTGAGTACCAGAATCTTGGAAGAAAGCTGTGGTGGCCTTACTATTCAGAAGTCAAAGACCATTTAAATCCAACTTTATCAGGACCAGTTTCTATTTTCAACCATAATTATAAAGCATTTATGTCTATACTAGCTAGGTGAATGGCTACAGTGTTGCCAAAAGTAATGGATATGGATCAGTCTGGTTTTGTGGAAGGAAGACAAATATTTGACATTAACAGAACGATGATGATCCAAAGGGAAACGGTGCAAGAAAAACATCTTCATGGTAATGGGTCTAGATGTAGAGAAGCCGTTAGTTTCCTAGGATTTTGATTAGGACAATGGCAGCATTTCCATTTCTTAATATACTAGTGGTTAATTAGAGAAGTGTATGAAAGATCAGAAGTTAGAATCAAGGTGGGAATGCTTGAATAGAGAAACTAGTCAGGGGGTATTGTCCTCCTTTATTGCCTTATACACAGTGCCATTATCAAAGAAAATAAGGGACGTTCAAATTTTTGCATATAAGGTACTTGAGAAAAATAAGCCCTATTTGCAGATTATATTTTGTTCTGTCTTAAGATTTTGTTAAAGATGGCAGACAAACCAGCAGGTTTTAAAGAATGTACTAAGTGTGGGCACAAGCTGCCAATTTCTGATACCCACACACTGTCTGTTGTTTGGGTCATCTCCATTTACAAGATGATTGTTCAATATGTCATGGTTTTAATCCCTGTGCATTGGTGAAACACAAAAATAAGCTTATACTAAAAGGTATTCCTCCTTTGGGAAAGCTATATTGGAGAGTGCTTCTTCCTCCTCCTATAAATCAAAAACTGCAAAAATTAAAAAGTCATCCTCTCAAAAGCCATATTCCTCCTCCTCAGCTTGGACTGTGTGAGGAAGAGAGGCCTCATCAGGACCTGGTCTCAACCCTGGATCCAAAAAAGGCAATATTTCAAGATTCTGCTAAAGAAAAATGATTGGATTCAGCACCTCTTAGATCTGATGAAGTCAGAGCCCTTGGATCCAACATTGTCTGATCATGCTTACTGAATCCGACCTTCAAACTACCAGATTTCTACCCAGGACTATGTACTCCATCTGGTTCCTTACAGGGTACCTTTTCTGTTCCTAAAAAGGCCCGGGTCTCCATTAGTATACTCTATTCACTGTGTAGAAGCCTTAGAGAAGATGATGTGGTGAGACTGATGAAGATTCTCTTAGCACAGAGCCAAATTGATGTTCCTTCAGCTCCTACCCTGCTGGGTCAGGAGATCCACAAATCTACCACCCCCCATTACAAATTCCTCCTCTGACTCTTGTAACTTCAGAGTTTTTGAATCTGAGCATCTGGATCCATCTGGCTTGGATCCGAGGATCACTTTATCCTCTGATCTGAGATCATCTCTGAGGGCTTTGGTCCCACTGGATCTGGAGAGCTCCTGGAGCCATAGTGTACTTATTGGATTTGAGGTGCTGTATTTGACTTCAAAGTTTTAAGAGCCAGTCTCTGTACTGGCTACCACCTCAGGGATTGTGATTTCAGAGCAGGGGAGGCCTAGGATTCAAGAGCTTGTCTTCTCAGATCTGATGTCCTCTCTCTCTCTCCAACTCACTCTGCCTTCCAGACTGTGAAGTGTGTTCTGCTTTTAGTGCTGACAGATCCTTCCCCCTTGGATACCAAGTCCTCTGCCTTGATATCTCAGAGCTTCACCATTTCCTTACACAGTGACTGTCAGTTTCACAACCCCAGGATCCTGCCCAGGGAATTTTAATCTCCTCTTCTTGTACCTCCACAGAGGACCTGACTGAGGAGTTCCCTAAGAAGAGGAGACGTAAGCGGGAACACTTAGACTCCTCAGAGGAGTCTGTCACTGAAGACACAGGTTTTGATGAAGGCAAAGCGTCCCCCTGATCAATTCCTGAAGATGTCTCCTTTGGAGACATCTTGGAAATCCTTAAGCAGAGTGGTGGTTGGATGCCCAGCAACCCTATGTCTGAGAAATCTGTTCTCCTGGAGGATTGTGGTACTGGACCCTATAACTCCTGGGTGACTTTGTCCACAATGAGCTCATTGACTTGAATTCATAGTGGGCATGAAAGGACCCTGACACCATAGAGCCCACCCCTTGCAGACCAGATAGGATAATGGCAGTACTGGCAGTTTTTGGGGAAGGGAGTTCCTGTTGATGTCATAGCTGTTGCGGTGGCCACCAAGAGGAAACTAGCTGAGGAAAGTTCCACTGTCCATCCCCCCAACAGGGAGTTGTGGATGATGGACATATTTGGGAAGCATGTATATGCTTCAGCGGCCTTTGCTTTGAGGTCCCTCTGAACTATTTGGTGAACTTGACTAGGCTACAGAGGGATTTGATCAAGAAGTTATCAAATACCCTCTCAGGTGCTGTTTCTGATGAAGTTCAGGCATCTGTTATTTCTCAGCTGATGACTCTACAGCCCATATCCAATTCATTCATGAGGTTGATCTCACATGTAGTGGAAGGAACCTCAAGGTCAGTGGGTTCAGGCATTTCCAGAAGGAGATGCACCTGTGTGTGCCTCTGTGAGTTTGTGGAACCTTTCAAGTCATCTTTTGTCAATGCCCTTCTGATGGAGCATCTTTATTTGGCCCAAGATAAAAGATACTCTGTCTAGGTGTGAAAAGGGTGGAAAGACCTTGTCTGCCATGGGCTTGCATTTTTCAACTCCTCGAATCTTTTCCAGGAATTGATCAGGTGGTCAAAAAATGTGGTTCAAGAAGTCTCTGCGTCCTTTTCAAAGCACACATGGAGGAGGCTCCCCAAGAGATAGAGGAGGGAATGCTAATTGTCAAGGATGCCCTCAGGGCAGAGGAGGCCCAAAGAACTAGGGTTCCAGAGAATCATTCTTTGACAAATCCTACCAGCACTCCTGAAAGGAGGCCCAATTCTCCACCTCTGCAGACAGTTGGGGGACACTTATCTCTGCACCAGAGACCCTGGATAGATATAACAAAAGATACCTTGGTGCAGAGGATTATTTTCAGAGGCTATATTATACCCTTTTCCCTTTCTCCCCCAAACCCAAGGAAAATCCCCAATATTCCACCCAGTCAGAGGGAACAAACAGTAGTTCAAATACAAATGGTCTCAGAAAAGCGTCACCCAAGAGGGTCCTGGCAGACCAGATAGAATCCGGAACTTACTTGAGGTTCTTTTTGCTGCCAAAGAAACTAGGGGACTGAAGACCAGTCGTGGAAATCTCCAAACTAAGCAAGACAGTTCGGTGAACCAAGTTTCAGATGGTAACAGATCAGTCCATTCTTCTCTTTCTGGGCAAGGATGTCTGGATGTGCTCTGTAGACCTTTAGGAGATGTACTATCACATAAAGATGAACAGGCAGTCCAGAAGGTACTTATGCTTCCAGCTAGAAGCCAGTCATTATCAATTCAGAGAACTGTCCTTCAGACTCACCACAGCCCCCAGGGTGTTTACCAAGTGTGTGACAGTAGTAGCATCTCACCTGAGACTGTAAGGATTCTGAGTGTTTCCATATCTAGATGACTGGATCATTCCTGCTCCAACCAGGCATCCACTAATATGTGCAAGAGACCAGGTTTTCCAGACTTGCTCTCATCTCGGGATAACCATAAACTATGACAAATCCCATCTGCAACCAAGTTTATAGGAACAATTCTAAATAGAAAGACCATAATATTTCAAGTCAAAAAGATAATCTGCAGCACCTCTGTTTTGGCCCGACTGGTTCTTCAGGCTCTGGGATCTATGAGAAGAGCAATAACAGTGGTATGACTTGCCAGGTTTTATATGAGAATTCTTCAATGGATGTTAGCTGCTCAATGGTCAATTCTTTATCAGCTTATGTCGTACAAAATAAGACTCACTTTCATCTGCAAGAGAGATCTGAAATGGTGGCTTCATTTAGAGCAGGTGCTACAAGGTCATAGTGACCCCGGACACTTCCCAGCTAGGGTGGGTGGGGGGCATTATATAGAAAGATGGTCCAAGGCAACTGGTCCCCTGAGGAGGCCAATTTTGCAATTATCTTAGATTTAGAGCAGTGCTGTTTAGTGTTGCAGTCATTTCAGAATGCTCCCTTTAGGGACAATTGCAATACAGTTGGAAAACATGTCAGTAATTTGGTACAGCAAGAAACCGGGAAGTACCAAATCCTACCCATTGTATCAAGAAGCTCTAAGAGTGTGGCAGTGAGTGATCTCTTCCATCTGCTTTCTTTTAGCAACACACATTCTGGGGAAATCCAGTGTAATAGCATAGAAATTGAGCAGGTGCATTCTTCTACCTTACGAGTGGTCCCTCAACAAAAAGATTGCAAATACAGTCTTCTGACAGTGGGGCCAGTGTTGCTGTGATCTATTCACGTCCCCCCAAACAGCAAATGTAGCAGCTACTTTGCCTTAATTCTCCCACAGGGGGAATCCCTGAGGGATGCTGTACTTTATGATCGGCCCCCTGGTCTCCTTTATATGCATCTTCCCACTCCATTAATTCCCAAATTACTTCAGAAAACTGCAAGGTTGAAGTGCAAGGTCATCCTCATTGCTTATTATTGGCCTCAACAATTTTGTTTTCCCTTCCTTTGGCCTCACCTAATTCAACCACCTTGGTTTCTGGAGCCAACTTCGGACTCCTGTCTCACCCAGCAGGTATGATACATTTAGACATAGTGAATCTCAGGCCGGCTGCCTGGTTCTTCCAGTTCCATTAATAGCCAGACAACCTGTGCTCTCTTCGTTGGTCCATCATATTTTTGTCTTTCTATAAACCTTCCAGCTGAAAACTGTACTCCAGCAAATGGAAAAGATTTGTTTTGGGATGCAAAAACATAATATTGAAATTTCTCAGCTCCCATTCATAATATTTTGAAATTTCTAGTGCTTCATTTTGAAAAGGGAGCTAGTTCTTTTACTGTTAAAGTACAATTAGCAGTGAGTTTCAATTTTCATACTGGAATAGATGGTTCTTCTGTAGCATCCCATAAATTGAGCAAAGCCACATTAAAAGGCACTGGCCCCCTCTTGGGACCTAAACCTTGTGCTGCAGTCTCTTACACAGTCCCCTTTTGAACCCCCCTCAACTACATGCAAACTCAAATATATTTCATGGAGGACAATTTTCTTAGTTACCATTACCTCGGCCAGAAGAATTTTTAAGATCCAAGCATTGCGTTTGTAACCTCCATACCTGATTTTTCATAAAGACAGAGTTACCTTATGTACCCGTCCTGCTTTTCTTTTAAATGTGGTGTCAGAATCCAATATAAATTAATCTATTAATTTACCAGTATTCTTTCCCAGATTTTCAAACAAAGGAGAATACATACTACATTTATTGGAAGTTCATAAACAGTTATGTTTTTACTTACATAGGACAAAATATATCAGAAATTCTAAAAGATTATTTGTTTCATACACAGAGCCAACATTGGGTAAACCAGTTACCAAAGTTACTCTATCTAGATGAATAAAAAATTGTATTTCTTTTGTGTGTAACAAATTGGGAATTGCTCTGACAAAATCTGTTTGAGCCCACTTCAGCAGGTCCATGGCAACTTCCTCAGTTTTTCAATCCAGAGTTTCCATGGATGAAATTTGTGCAGTAGCTACTTGTGCTACTCCCCTATACCTTTATTTCTCACTACAAATTAGATCTGGTCTCTAGAGGAAGGGCAACATTTGGTTCTGTGGTGCTCAGAAATATCCTTCCTTGACTCAGCCCTGAAAATTAGGTAGCTGGGGACTCTGTCCCATCAGTTGACATCAGAATGAAAATTTGCATCAGATAAAGAAAAGAAGTTATGTACTCACTATAATGATCCATCTATGTTTTTCATTCTTCCCCCTCCACCAACCCCCATCCTTACGGCTTCTGGAGAAATGAATGCTTAGTTGACATGTCATTATTTTATTTATTTATTTTTTTATATATAAGCTGTAGATATAGCTTCTTCGTGGTAATTTCCATCTTTTACTTTCTACTAAGGCAACAAACAAGATCTGAGTTAATTGGGGTTGTGCATTATGGGTAATGGAGAAGCTCGAGAGTTTTTGGTTGCCACGAGCTTTATCAATGGCCAAGTTGGATCCAAGGGATCAGATCTGAACCCAACGTTTGACAAGGAATGAAAATGGATGACACTGATGTATCATTATGGTATATGATATGATAAACTCCATGGCGCATGTGATAACTAATACAAGCTTGCCTTCCTATACATAATCATATCCATTGTCTGCCACCTGTCTGACCTGGACACAGGATATTTGTAGATGTGTCCACTCCATCATCAGACCTTCTAGGTTTGTAAGTTCAGATAACCCAGGTGACATGCAGCCAGGGTGACAGACCTTATCACAAAGTATGAATGCATAAATACACTGACTGCCCCCATTGTCCCCAATAGACTGTTCTACACATATGCATCTAGGGTGCCATGCATGTATACTGCCATACCTTGCTGAAGTTACTTCTGCTGTGCTACCATGCCATCCTGTGCCACTGTATTGCTGCCATACATCCATAGTGTATCCTGTCAGATTTCTGGAACAGAAACATACACGGGTCCGTGACACAAGTGTAATTCTGTAACACAAAGTGTGATGTGTAGCCATGACACATGCCAGTATAAAGTACCTCTTGTGGCCCACAAGTGGCATGCAAAACAATACTACATTGCATAAGTACATGTCAAGTGATATAAACACCCTCTGCATCAGACACGCATTTCCCTGCATTGATGGTAGGGATGTGGCACAGGTATCATAACATGCACAGGGTGTGGTGTGGGGTGCCAGAGGCCTAGGCTGTGCCAAATAGTTGTCAACATGTGTGTGTGTGTGTGTCAGGAGAGGTGCAGATTACATGGGCCATGTAGAGGTGTTGTGTGTGTGTCTGTAGGTGACCTGCATGTGACAGTGGTGTTTGTGTGTGTGCATGTACACAGTCAAGCCCACTGCTAGCCCTACACATGTATGTTGGACAGTTGTGGACCGTACATGGTAGAATGGAAAGTTCACTGTTTCCAGTCATGAACATGAGAAATGGCTCTGCCAGAAGTAGCACTGGCACCACCATGCCCAAGGTTAGATGCTGTGCTAGTACCTGACGGTGACTGCAAAATGCTGGAGCTGTCCCCCACAGGACCACATGCCCATGGTCTACCATGTCATGGTGTGGACAGCACACTTTACTCTAGTGCCGGAAGTACTGCCACTGTGGGAGCGTGACTGTGCATGGCCACGTGGGCTCTCAGCAGATGGTGATACTGACCTACATCCACATGTCTGCCCAACTCCAACCAAATATTCCAGCATGGACAATGTGCAGTCCAAGACAGATATTGTCTCAGCCCACCATTTGTCCACTGCATCACTGAACTGATCCAGGGTGTCCCCAATGCAGTGGAGGCAGTCATGGATGTCAGACTGTGTGCTGCATCCTTGACCCTAAGCATCCATCTGGTGTTGCATTCAGAATATGCCTGTGCCTTCATGATGGCCTGAAACACGTGCCGTGAACCGTGATGTGACACCTGCGACAGGTGGTGGATAGACAGCAGTCCTCCTATGAGCACCCCTGTCAATCTGCCTGTGTGGGACCTCACCAGCTCTCTGGCTATGGCCAGTGTTTACACTCACTGATGCCATAGCTGCCACACTGTCCTGTTCAATGTTGCCACCCTCTGTCCATTATCTTTGGCCTCTGGAGCCTGTGTATTGGTGGGGATACTGACTGTGTGTAGTGACAATGGGGGAAGAAGGGATGTCAACCTCTGGGACAGATTCAGCCCCTGACAGCCCCATCTGTGCCTCACTATGGCCACCATCATCATCAGAGTCCAATGAGACACTGACAAGTTGTGAGGGGGACAGACTCCAACTCCCCCCGGTCAACTGTGAAAACCAAGACAAAAGCAGTACATTACTACTTGCACTTTTATGTATGGTAATCCACACAGACACATACAAATGAGGATCCACAATTGCATTACTAGTCGCACATCTTATCTCCACTCCCATGCACAACAGATAACCTCACACCAGCACACACAGACACGTCAAGTCCTTTATAACATGCATGTCAGCCACATCCAGGTAAAGTTGTCAGTACAATCTGCTGTAAGGTATGAAATATGACACTATATGTGACAAACCTACATATAAAACCTAGCATAGTTCTCTTGAGAATGATATGCCAGTACTAGCTTCACTGCCTCAGGTATGTAGCATCTCCCTTTCGTGTTTGAACAGGCATCTTGGAAGTAATTGCCTCATGTACACCAGGCAGTGTAGCCACTCATAACTGTAAGTGCAGATGTTTTGATGGTTGTTCAATACACACCTGTGATTAACCAGTCTATGAACTGTAGTTATCTGTTCCAGAATGGAATGTACAAATATTCTACAGTGGCTAAACAGAATATTTATACATAGGGAAATATGGCAGCCTTTAACTTTCTTGGGTATATGTGATCTGTACAAAAACTGTATCTCACTTATCAGGTACAGGGCCACTCCTGACAGACCTATGAAAAAGTGAGCGAGAGGTATTGTCAGCAGCACAAGGTAATATGTGCATATATCCACATGTACAGTGGCTACTGTGATACTGGCTGAGATTCTGAGTATGTGTGCACAAACCCTAATCCCTCCCCATGCAGACAGACCTAACACCCATGTGCAGCCTACCACAATGACATTCAGAGACACTTTTAAAATGTTAGAACTATGTCTGTGAGACAGTGACTGAATGAGGGTAGCTGAATTACAGTACATTGTTTGACATTCCAGGAGTGTACACCTGTACCCATTGTCACTATGTATTATGTTTAATCCACTACCTTTCCTACAGTAGCCAACCATTGTAGGAGGGATTGACGGGGACAGAGCTGAGATATGATTACAAATCAGGGACAGTTGAGAGGCATACCTGTAGGTGTAGGGCAGCAAGTATCATGGACATGTCATTACCATAGATCTAAGACAAGCATACTGTTGTAACATCTCTTTCCCATCCCTCCATCCTCATCCTGTTATATGGATAAACTATTGCGTACCTGCTGGAGTGCAATACTCCTTTTTTGAGCTTTGCTTCTGGTATACTTTTTGAAATCTGCTCTCAGTGTGAGTGAAGACTCGTACAGAGCTGTTCCCCATAAGCAGCTGCTTGCCTTTTTAAGGTACTGCTCATTAGCAGGTAATTTCCTCTGCATCAATCTGAGGCTTAGAATTGCTAATTGCAGCCAAAACAGCTGAATTGCATTATCATTGGCTAATGACATGCCACCACAGTACAATATATTAGGCCTTCATGTAGACCTGGGCCCCTTTCTTAGTTCAGATGGACATCACTGAGGTGTAAAGAGTACAGAATCACAGAGGGGTAGGTACCATAACTGTCAACTGTAAAGATTTATGGAGTATATCTACAGTTTCACCTCATATGCGTGGTCAGTGTCCTTTGACATAGTAGTCATCTGGCAGTTCACTGGCAAACATTGTGGGTTGAGGTCAGTAAGGAAAGAGAGACATGAGTGTCAGACTTCATACCCATTGGAATATGCATGCTAGTGCAATAACTGTTAATCTAGCAACTTACTGTCTTTGTAGGGGCAAACCATTACACATGTCCCTATCTGTGGGCCTTAGCCCCCCCATTACATCTGGCTCTGTCCAGATCCCTTGTTCTAGGGGATTGAGAGATATCGTAGGTCTATAGCAGCTACCAGCTACCTTTACATAGAGTTGTGTATGTTACATTGCAGCCTACCACACGTAGGGGGAGTTTGGACACTTGAGGACAGCAAGCTGTTTATTTAACTTGCAGCTGTGTCAGCATGGCAGAGCCAGGTTAAGGGTACCCTGTACAGTATAATTGAGGCATGTAAGGTACATCTGTTATGCAGCTGTACCAATAACAGAGTAGTAGGCAATATATAGTTGGGCAGTACGGGTATTTGTAGTGTGTCCTTACCTGCAGGCCTCTGACTTGCAAAAGTGGGTAGCAGTTCATTAACTAACAGATGAAGATTAAGATGCATGACTCCATCATTAATTGCTGTCTTCACAATAATGTAATTGAACGACTAGACAAAAATGGATTTGAACCCAGGACTGTGTGTAACAAAATGTACTACATGCAAGGCATTTAACAGACTGCACACACACATGTATTTGCAAGATATATGTGCACATATACAGGCTGTGAGAAAAATTTCTACATCCATCAGTATGTGCATAGCTTTATATGGCTGTATTTCTGCACCAGGGTCCGAGTTGTACATGTACTTTGCCATTGCTGCCTTAGCAGGTATCTTTCCACAAGTTGCTGATAAAAGGGCACATATACCTGCTATCACAGGCCTCGCTTACATCCATTATTATGTCTTTGACTGTCTACTGGTGTATTATTAAACCAGAGTCCAAGGTAGACTGCCATTTTTCCCATTAGATATTGTTTCAGTTACCTGCCTAATGACTGCAAGTGGCAATTAGTATGTTTTGCTGGAAACACCTGTTTCACATCAGATCTGTGTGGCCTGGTAGGTTAATGCAGTGGGCTGTATGTGAGAGGGGCCTGGGTTCAAAACTTGACAGAGATGTTCATTTTTTTACATTTGTCTACCAATGTGGTAAACGCGTATTTAATCATTAAAGCCCATTTAAGCTTAGCTAAGTGAAGTGGCATGAGGTGCTGTACTGTGCCACTTTGCTTAGCTCCATGCAAACATGTGCTAAAAAAAATAAAAGAAAAAGGGGGTGATTGGAAAGTGGTGAAATGGGGCAAGGAGGAGGGAAAACATAATGAAAGGCAGTTAGGGATGTGCAGGAAGGGTGTAGGAAAGACCCATAGTTATCCATATCTTGTACAGCAACAACTGTGCATTTTGACATTTTATAAATGAATTTGGACTCTCAAACCCCAGAGAGAGGGGTGAGGACAACATAACTGTGTTGTTAAGCCAATTAGACTAGAATAGTGGTGTCCAGTAGACAAGTGTGTGACATGGAGAGCTATGTATGGGGCAATATTTTTTATTGGGACAGGTGCCTATTTTTTTTTTTAATGTGAGAGTGGAATGTAGGGAAAGGGACATAGGTACATGTGGGGAGGCAAGTTGGGCAACAGAGGATGTGTTTGCAGACAGACAGCAGATGGTGTGTGACACGAGGGGTAAACACCTTTGATGGGAAGGGTGTTGTGGAACCAATTTGCACATGCCTCCAGACAGCAGCAGCATGACTCACATCCTCACCCATGGGACAGTTGACATGCTCCTTCACTGCCCTGAGGGTGGCTCTGCTGGAGGCTGGGAGCCAGGGCAAGCCAGCCCCACCTGGTCGACCAGAGTGCTTTCAATCTGGTGCAAGGGAGTGTTCATAGCCAATGAACAATCCTGTGAACCATGACTGGCAGTTGAGTAGCTCCTTCATCACCAACATCACCCTCGAGGTTGGGTCCCATCACTTGAAGCAGTTCTACCTAATGCCACAGGTGTTGCAGGGACAATGGGGGGGTACCACCGGCCTGGGTCCCAGACATGCTAGGACATGGTGCCACAGCCAGTTGAGGCAAGGTGGGCAGATCACCAGGATTCGGCCTACCCCGACATGCTGTGGTAATGGAAGTATAGGTTAGTTATTAACAAAGCATTGTTAGTAATAAAAGCATGGCGGAACATTGGAAATAACGCAATTACATATCGATGCAAATTATGTGAAACACAACAATCAATAACAGAGCAGTATAACAGCATGCCAGTAACAGTTACAGCATAAGGCCAACAGAATAGGTAATTTAACAAGATATGTCAATATGCATCCATTATAATACATAACAATAATGCATGCCCCAAAAACAAGTCAATGTAGCAACATACGTTAATGGTAAACCATAATCAATGAATAACAGTAGTAAATAAATAAATGAAGATAAGGAGTGGGGAGAGAGAGAAAAATCAGTCCATTAGCAACATTGATGCTTCCTTCCTTGACAACAATACTACTATCTACTCTATGGATCTGTATTTTCTTTACGTTTGCAGTGAGTGCAAGTCTCCCATAGCTGATGTAGCACACATATACCTCTCAAGCTATATGCATGGGACAAATGGTAACTGTGGGTACATACCTACACAGAACACTTGCACATTAGGTGGACCTATATAACTGCTAAGGTGTTCTGAAATGGTGATATTGTGCAATCTGGGTACTCATTGCTATGGTCTTCCTGTAACAGGTGCATTACGCACTATTAATTGCATAATGTGAAATTGTGACACTTGAGAGACATCTATGTGTACATTACAGACACTAAACAGCAATCATGGGACTCATACCCATTAGCAGTGACTGCAACTACAGCAACTTTTAACAGACACTCCAGGCATGCAGCCACACCAGGATTGCAGACATAATTTCTGACTGCACATTGCTGAGTTTTCACATTCTTGCTAATGACTTTAACAGTCTGGGAAATCTAAACACACAGTTCTCTACTCATATGGGCTACCTCACCCTTTTACCTGTAGTTCCTGTGGAGAGAGAATTTGTGAGCATTACATGGCTGCTCTTGTAATATTTAGTGCTACCTATCACTGGATTCGAACCCTGGCCTGTGTGGCAAAATGTACTATATACAGAACATTTAACAACTGAGCCACTGCTGATTACTGACTGACTAACTGATATCTGCCTTGAGCTTACCTGAAACCAAAATATGACCTGGCAGTACTATTACAGTGTTATACTAGACTAAAATGACAGTGGAACACACATGCATGACATAAAAGAATAACACAGATAGTAGGTACTCTGTATTATGAGTCTAACAATGCTGGAGTACACACTTTTAGTGGGTTGAAATATCTGTTAAGGGGACAAACTATATCAGATCATGGAGTGGTCTACCTCCCATAACCTTATGATTGTGGATGACAGGGCATTATGTGAACAATTTTGGCATAGAGACAGCCTTGAATGGTACTATATGTGTTAAACAATACAATTATCAGCCATTAAATTTGCATTCTACAGCTATTATAGTGATTTACTTGACAGCAGCATCTTGTAACCTGAATGCATACAACTCTGCTGCAATGGTTACAAGACAATCCAGAAGTACACCATTTTCCTTGGTGTTATTGGTATAGATTCATGTTTTATTGCAGAACAGTTGGCATTATTTCTTTGAAAACAGCTCTAATTCCATAGTTATTGCACTACAGACTTTATTGTATATACTTTAATACAGTTAATGCTTTACCCTTTCTTGCTTATTTCACTACAGTTAGCATAATACATCCATACTCACCACACTCACGGTGCAACCTGGCCAGGTGCTCGGTGTGATACTCAACATTGCAAGCCATCTCCTCTGCAGCTGTTGGGAGAGAAGCACACAATTATGCATACCAGTTTGGCAGACATTCAGATTAGATATTGGTGAAACAGAGGTAAAAAATACACTTGTGGGGGCAGTCTCTGCCCAAGCTTCTTCAACCCAGGTGTCCAAGAGATCCCCCTTTCTCTGTTTCAGGTCATCATAGTGGTGATGACACTGCTCACCTGTGTGTGTGGGATACCAGTAACACTGATGAGTTCACTTGCCAGTTGGTTCCAGGCCTCCACATTGCACTCTGAGCCCTGGAAACCTCCTTGCAGCAGCCAGTCTCTGTTTTTTTTTTTTAAACAACTAGGAGTCTAACCATGACCCTGGACTCCAAAATGCCCTAACACTGTGCCCAAAAGCACACACCTTCACAAGCACCAGCCATTGTACCCTTCAGAGACAGAACTCCAATGGATTCTGCTTTATTCCTGCTTATTGTGCTTAATATATGCTGTTTTCCTGTCCTTATATGTCATTGGGTAACATTTGAAAAATCACTGTCACTTAGCTCCACACAAACCAGTGCAGCTGAGCAGAGAAAAATGAAAACTTGCAGAACCATAGTCTTAGCAGAAGCTTAGCAGTGCACAAACAGCACATAAACATTGGCAGCTGTTATGTTTATGTGGCAGTTAGTGGGTCTTAGCAGAGTGCAACGGAGCTATATTTTAAATTAGTTTGAAAAAATACGTATATTAAAATTAAATACTTATTTGCCTTCAAACTCTCGACCTAAAACACAAGGAGCCATGACTCTACCCATTAAGCTACATGGATATTTAAACATCAGGTGTACCTCTACATATAACATTAAGCTACCTATAAGCAGTGCTGAGCACTGTGCCATACAAACACGCTTAAGCATACATTTAAATAAATACATCTTGTTTCTATTTTTAGATACCTGGCAGTTGTCTGCTATCTTATCTGTGGGTGCTGCTTAGCATTGCTATTAATACTATGCAAACATGCTTTTTTTATTAAAAAAAAAAGTAAAACATTAACATAACGCATAAGGACAGTCCACAGAGTCTCTAACTCATCTGCCGACATGGTTAGCACTGCATCTCTTCCTACACTGATTCCATACCTGTGTCCTTTGGCAATGTACCATCATTAATATGCATGGCGCACTGCCGAGGGGGAACCCTGTACACAGACATGGTAACATTCTGTGTAGGCTCTACACTGTGCCTCCACAGATTTTATTAAATCCTGGGGATGGTTTTCCCCATGGTAAGGGTTAAGGGTGGGGACTACATAAGAAATCAGGTTTATGCATCATTTACTTTTTACTTGATAGCATAAGTTACTCATCTCATATGGCTGAATTCCAGTGAGGCCTTCTGGAAAAATGCATTAGCTGGCAGCACGTTCATTTACAGCTCCAAGCCCTTCCTACTTAACATTGTGGAGCCTGTGGCTATTATGGATATTCCAAATTCAAGTTGGATCAGAAGGCCTCCTTTCCCTATAGTTACCCTTGCTTGTTTGGATAGGTAGGGTGATACTAATGGTGTTTGTTGCACCTTTCAGGTGTGGTTCTGACTGCTTCAGAGCTCAGGAGCTGTGTAAGTGCCCCATTGAGGGATATTACCTTTTTCTTTCACTATTATTGGAGCTGTATTGTTTGAACTTGATAGTCTGAATATTTTTTGACATTTCTGTGCATCGTGTCCAAAAATGAGTGCATGCATCTCTAACAGACAGTTTCATTCTACAGCTGTTGCATTTTTCTTTTTGGGGGCCTGATCCCAATTTTTCTCACTCAAAACAGTTTAAAGTAGTCTGTATTTCCTACAACACTATGTGAGGCTTTTACCCAGTCTATCCATGGCCTTTAACATCTTCCCAAAGAAAAGGCAAATTTATGAGAAGCCAGAGAAGGACACACAGTAACCGACATTCCTGATCAGTCCTAAGATTTTGGTTCCAGTGAGGCACTTTTGCAGTCCCTAGACTGTGTGTCTGTTCATCCTGAGGCCTCTGATGGTGCACTCTTGCAGGCTATGATGCTAATGGATCCCAAGATGTTCTTTCAGACTAATGCACAGGATTCAGTTTCCAAAGATACCCAAACCTAAGTACACCTGACCAAAGCCTTTTTTTTTTTAAACAGAGCCTGAGGGGAAGGAGGACATCCCTATTATATTGGTAAAACAGAATGTCACAAATCAAGAGGTGTGAATGTCTAGCACCCCTTGTACTGAAGCCAGATCTTCCAGAGCAGCTATCCCACATGTAGAGATGATGAAGCATGTTTTACAACTCACTACTTTTTGACAGGTGTCTGGAACTCCAACATTTTGTGGGTCTGCATCATCTTTTACCCTAATTCAGGCTTTCCCAGAAGAGTATCTCACCCTGGCTCAAAAGTCTCTCAAAGCTCTGCAGAGCCTGCAATCAGGACCTGAAAAATGTTGCATCTGGAGCCCTCCACTCAGAGAGAGAGAAAAAAAAGAGAGCACTCACCTGTTCAAGGTTAGAAATTGCAAGAATGTGAGGAGCAACATCTGATCTACTGTCTCATTTCTTCACCATAGGTTTTAACATTGACACACAGGACATTTCCTGTAAATCATCTACAAAGAAAATCTCATTTGGGGAACGTATAACTGAATGGAGGAATAATTCCATTGTAAAGGAACAGGAGATATCGGAGGTAAAAAAAAAAAAAAAAAAGACTATCTATTGAGCCTAGGCCATTCCACCTATATTGAGAGCTCTTAGAGATACCTTCTTTGCAGCCTCCCAGGAGCAAAACTCTCTGCTTCCTACTTAAAAAAATGTCCCTACAGGGATCAAGAGGCCCATTAGCACCTGTGCAAGAATCATATGGTGGTGTCCATGTATTGCAAAAAAGGGGTCCAACTTTGTTCTTGTTTTAGTACTCCTCCCAAATGATGAAAGCCAAGTGGTTGATTGATTTGAAAAGAAAGTATATGAAGCTGAAACCCTGACTGTTATGGCAATTTGCTGTGAGAACATACATCTCAGCTTTTTTTGCTCATGAAATATGGCCAAATACAAAAATAATTGAGGTTGGGGAACAAAGACTCAAAATCAGAGTCCATCTCAAAAATTCTAGCTCACTTAAAATGTTAATAAAATAATAGACACTGCATCAGCCTCCATGTTCTGAACAGTATCTATGAAAATCTGTTGCCAGGCATTATTGACTGACTACAGACCTAAATAATTTGTTAGAAAATCAAATATTGTATGAGGCATAAGGTAAAAATGAGGCAAAATCAGGGGTGGTGTTCAAATATTTTGGCAGTTGAGAGTTGTCAGATACACATGACTGTTCCAGGTAGTCCTCCTAGAACAATTAGGGGACAAGACTGGAAAGGATGCTGACCCAAGGACAAAAGATTTGGAACTCACTCATACAGCTAGCTTGATGATGAAACCTTCTATTAAATGTGGATATGAATGTAGCATCCAAGACAGCAGCTGTAGTTTCTGAGATCAGGAGCTGTGCCTGGCTGAGTCTACATCACCTTACAGAGGATCTCAAAAGCACAAGGCACAACTCCTAAATGTCCCCTTTGATATAGAGCAGTTGTTTATGGACCCTAACAATCAAGTGTTTAAGAAAATAGAGGATAGGGAAAAGTCATGCAGTGTTAAAAATTTTTCTCACACACACCCACAACATTATAATTACTCCTCAAAACCATGTCCCTATTATTGCAAGTGCAAACAATATAAGGATAAGCCAGCAAATGGAAAAATGGACCAGTTCTAAAGAAATGGCAGGAAAACCGCCATGGAAAATGTGGGGGTACCCACTGCATCATATTTCCATGTTACACCAAATAGGATTGCTGGAGAATATCAGTGTGTCTCACAGTCAGGGGAAATAACCAAATTTAGAGGAGGCTTCCAGATAATTTCATAAGGGAATATACTTCAGTTTGCAAAAAACTCCAAAGATGTCAGGGAGAGATGTACATTTTCAGAAGAACTAAGATGATTCCTCATCTTGAATGACATATTAACATTGAAAGAACAGAGCAGAGTTTTTTTATTTTAGTTTCTTCCTTGTCCAAAACTTAAGATGCTAATGCTTCTAGCCTTGTTACCCCTCTTACTTCCAAAAGCTGTGAGGGTAACCTTAGACCTAAAAAATGCCTGCCTTCACATTTCAATCCGCAGGTGCTTTCTCATATTCAAACTAAGGAGCTTGCACTGTCATCTTAACTCATTGTCCTTTGGTGTGTCATTATTGTCAATGTTTACAAACTGCCTGACTCCACTGTTTTTTTTTTTTGCAGAACTAAAGGCATCCTCCCATACCTGGACAACTGCTTCATTCATGCTACTTCCTAGGAAGAGGTCCACATATCCCTTTATTTTGCTAAGATCCTTTTTATAGGTTCATGAGTTCATAGATGCATACTAAGCTATTGATCCATGAGGATCTTTTGAAGTCTAGCACTACATTCCCATGACATTTTTAGCCTTTGTAATTTAAATATAAATAATATAGAGCCAGTAGAACATTTACATATTACCCCTACCTATATGGGAGTAGGATGCTACACCAAAGGTGAATTTGCAGTTTCCCATCCATTTACTGAAAAAAACTTACTCGGACTCTCCCATAGATTGCTGTGAAGCTTTTGCTTTTTTTTTTTTTTTTTTTGCATTGCTTCTTTCTGTTTTGTATATTGTGGTGTATTTTCTTAACACTGTTTTGCTTGTATTCTGCTTTTGCTTGCAGATTCAAACTATGAGAGAGACCACAGCTGTTGCTCTTGTGAATTGTAAAGAAATTAAATTTTCCCCCACCCTCCTACCTTGGTGCTGTTGTGTTTTTAAACTTAACTGTCTTTCTAGTTGCTTGCCCTTTATGTTAATTTGACAGCTTTCCTTTCCATTAGTTTTTCATTGACTGTTGTAAGCACAGAATTATCACTTTGTGAAGTCATTCCCCTTCAGCTATTTCAATTTATTGGCCACCCCACTGTTTTCCGTGGAGTCAGAGTAGAAAGTGCCCATCCCCTTCTAATCTGTCTTGCCCTTTTAAAGTTCATGACTATCCACTTAGATTACTAAAGCTCAGGTTAACATCTGTTTCATAACTAACTGCTTAGTATACACTGAGACTCTTAGGATATTAACCCATTTTTCTATCTTGCCTTTGACATCTGTAATATCTAGTCCAAGACCACCAATTACTGGAGAGCTCACATTCTGTATCTCAGTAGTCATCTTGGGATTTGTGCTTCTGTTTTGCTTTTGGTGAGAGAAGGAGCATAGGGACATTATTTCTTGGTGACTCTTGATCAGAAAGACTGTTAACTAGTTCATATGCACTAGCTTGTAATTTATGCTTATATTTTGTTCTTGGTGAGAGAATAAGCAGAGTGCATTGAATTCTTCTGATTGGGCAGTGAGTGTCTGTGTTGGACCTTCCTGATTGATCTGGTTCCTGTTCAAGGCATCTACCAGGAAAAGGGTACAACAAGCCTACAAGACCCATGGATCATCTGGGACAAGATGCCTCTGTCCTAATTTTCATTTTGGTGCTACTATTTTGTTTCTGGTGAGAGAAGAATCAAAGGAGAATTGTACCCCAGCAGCATGAAGCTGTGGTGAGACCAGTACTAGTAGTATCCAATCAGGTGACCCCCCTCTTTTCATCATTCTTGGCAAAGCTAGCTCTTCCTTTTCAGTAACTTCTACTTGATTAACTGCTGTCTAACCTAACTTCAGAATATCTCCTTAAATACATCAGGATGTACTTATTAGTTTTCCCTCAAGTGTTTGGTAGTGCCCTGTATAGACACAGACACATTGAGTTTACAGTTTTCCTGTACAAACATCCTTGAAATTTCACCAATAACTAGTTTGCAGTGAGGAGCACTGCCCCTAGAGTTGTAAAACAGATGCTACTGACATTACTTTATATTCTCACTGTAACAGTCTAATCAATAAAAAGGGGCTGTTGCTATGGACTTTTCCACTATCTCCATTACTAGATTGGTGGATATAGGCATCCTGAGACAATGTTGAAATTGTCTCTTATTTACTGACAACTAGCAAATTCTTTATCAAACTGATATAGTATGTGACAGATGTATTTACACAATGTCCCTGAAGGCAAAGCTGTCATATGAAAGCACTGCTAATGTTAATGAGGTTGTCATTAGTACACAGGCTGCACCCATCTCACACTGTTCAAAACACACACAGACGTTGAGGCACTTAAATGAACCTTTCAAAAGCCCTAATACATTTAGCAGCCCTGAATGCATTCTTTCAAAACAACACCATCAGCCACATCTCATGGAGCATCTACTTCTAAGCCCATGAGCCAAAATTCCACACAATTCAATGTTCTGGTCACTGGTGACTTCATTGCGAGACACACTGATGTCCCTCTCATGAAGCTGAGTAAGGTGAAAGTCACAGATGGTTGCTTAGCAGGGGTCTAGATCTACCACCTTATGCACTCACTTGGGTCATTGGACAAGTACCAGTATGACTCATAGTTCACATGAGTGTAAATGACCCGAGACATACCTCCCTACATTATATGAAGAGAGACATCATGGAGCTCTCAGAATGTGTCATGGGCTGGTATGAGCTTATCACTGAGCAATATTTTTCCTTCTCCAAGGATGATGCCACAATATGAACAGAAGATGACTGACTTTAATAATTCGTTCAGTAATTTGTCAGCATGGAAGGAGATGGACACCTGACCACACTGCTTTGCCAGGGATTGTCTGCACTTCTCCCTTTTATTCTTTCAAATATTAACTAAAACATTGTCCTCACCTATAGTACCTTTTTGTAGGTAATGCCAAGCTCAAAGTACTTCCACCTTAGCAAATCAAATCCAAGAAAATCTAAAAGTGTTACTGTGCAGTGCTAGGAGCCTAAACAAGAAACTCCTCTCTCTACAAGCTGTCCTCACCCTAGAGAATGCTTACTTCTATGCAGTCACTGAAACTTGGTTACAAAGTTGTGGAGAGAGTACACTAGCAGTGCAAGTCTATAATGACTTCCATACATTTAGACTAGCTACAATACAGATGGGGACTAAAGGTGGAAGTGTCTTGATTTACATAAAAAAAAAAAAAAATATATATATATATATGCACACACAAGGCTGTCAAACAGGACAATACACTTGAGCTTCTCCACATTCAAATCACCACAGGCAAAACCTCATACCACTTCCTTGCAAGCTATAGAGCTTCCTCCGTGACCTTGGAAACATCATCCAATCCAATGCCATATTCATGGATAAAGGTAATCACCTCGCTACTAACTGGGAATCTTATACAACACCAAACGTGCAGGCACAAAGATTCCTGGACCAGATTGTCACTACTTTGACCAGAGGTACAAATCTAGTGGCTCTGGTCCTCACTAATATGGGAGAGTGATGCACACCCTCTAGTGTAATGTCTTCTATGATAAGTTTAGATCACAAAATGGTTGTCTTTGAAGTAAAAATAAAACCCAGAACCCCAGCTACACTGGAATGTTCAGGAACAATTCTAAGGCTAACTATGATAACCTAGCAAAATGTCAAATCCCCATAAACACTGCTGCCTATGTGAAACAGTTTACAGAATCCTCATACATGTATGTTAATAGCTGGAGGGGGTCTGAATGGAGAGACGATAAGTCAGAAAGTAAAGGAGAGTATTATTGCTGACATTGAATTCATCCTCAAGTTTTGGTGAGTACCTTTGTGAGGTGGACCCTTTTTACACAAAATCTCACCAAGATGACACTGATATATCAACTGTATTTATATAGCATATATCACTGACAGAATTAAGTTAAAAAATAAAAAAAGAGAGCTGGGTGCACAAGACCCAGGATAAAAAAGTGCCCAATACTGGTGCCAGGAGTGGAAAAGATAACAGTGAAGAATTCTCAAAATACAGAAACATTCCTACAATGGGGATGGGCCAGGCCCGGCCCAGGGGGAGGATGGCTCCCCTGTTGTAGAAGGAAGTAGTAGTCCACAAAAATGAATAGCCAAAGAAGAGCAATAAAGATGATAAAGTGTACTACTGAGGATAAGAAAGAAATTATGTATTTAGTATTATGCAAAAAGCCCAGAATTTACAGACACAAGATATACAAAATGATTGAGAGAAAAATACTTCCACAAGAAAAACTGTCAGAAGCTTCAAATGAAAATTTGTGTTCATTAATAAAACAGATTTGTGAAAAACAATATATTGATCAAGAAACTTTGAACTGTTTGGAAAAAATATCTGAGGAAGTGCAAAAATTATAAACAACAAAACCTAGAGATATTTGAAAAGTATAAAAAAAAGAAATAATGACATAGGAAAGAGAGAAATTTGATATGGTGCAATATTTCTGCAAAGGAGAAAGCAAAATGAATCAATATAAAGAAGGCAGCCCCAAAGATATTCGAAGAGAAATACAGGCAAAGGCATCTGGATATGGAAAATTTCACAATAAAAAAAATATCACAGAGGGAATGTGGGAAAGAACATTAGTAAAGTAGAAGTTAAAAAAAAATAGAAGTAGTTATGGAGTGCCTGCGAGGTGATGAGTTTGGTGTAGAAGGTCTAACACAGGTTACATCACAGCATAATGGAGTGAGTCCCCAAAGTAAGAAGAAACAGGAAGATCAGGAGACATCTGAAGAAATAATATGGACATGGGAAAGAAAAATCGATTTAAGAAGGTGCAATATTTATGCAAAGGAGAAAGCAAAACTAACCAATATTAAACTTCACTACAGTATCGTCCAGCACCATGGAGTAAAAGACATACTAAAATTATTTTATTAATTTGTAATTAAGTGCTTTCATCCTCTGCATGGGACTTCTTTAGAATCAAATATTACACAAATTCAACCAAGTATTTATAATAAATTATTCAATTGATGGACTTACCAATTATCAGTTTAAAGGACAATCAGAATCAACTTTCAGTACACTGTGAATAATCAAAAATACATTATCTTACTAAAACACTTCTTAAAACATAATAAAAAACACTCCAACTCTGTATGTGGTGTCTTTGAAGTCAACAAATAACCACGATCTCCAAAAAAGTTAAGACTTGAGTGCTGGCATATTTAAAAAGGGTTGCAAAGAAATTTTGACATTCAAACCTGGGGCATTCAATGCATTTAGCTGCATCTGCCAAGAATCTTCCCTTACATCCAGGAAATTTCTTAAATCACCTCCTCTTGGGTTTACTTTTACCTGTTCAAGTATGGCAAACTGAAAACTATTAAAACTAAGACACTCCAATGAGTGTTGGTATAAAGCATTATTTATATTCTGCTTAGAAATACTGTAAAAATGTTCATAAATTATTTTTGTTAAACATCTTTCAGTTTTTCCCACATACAATGCTGGGCAAGTACTGCTGACAGCTAAATACATCACATTTTTAGATTGACAATTTCCTTTAATAAAACTAAAAAAAAAATAAACTGCAAAATAATAATAAAATGCAATACATATTTGGGGTAATTTTTCTAAACACATCATCCTATGCACAAGAATTTTGGACAATGTTTTTATTTTATGGAATGGTCCAGAAACTGAGATCATTAGTTTTGTTGAATGAACAATTCTTCCGAATTTTTGAAATTTACATTTGAGTACAACAAAGATGGTGCTAATTTTAGAGATACTTTTAGTGAGCATGCTCAACACGGTTTTAAGTCTAGTGTACAGAAAGCCAATATTTAGTAATAGTTATTTGGAGTTCAGTAGCTGTCACCCTTTATCACAAAAGAAAAGTATAATAAAAGGCCAATGTATTAGGGCAGTGAGGATGAGTTCCCAATTAGAAGAAATTATTAATGAGTTATTTTTAATAGAGAAAATATTTTTGGACTGTGGATATCCCCCTGAAATAGTGGAAGACACTTGTATGTTTTAGAACAATGGGGCCACAAATATAACCCCCTGCTTGGTTCTGGTTTACCACTATGTGAAGATGATAATGACCAAGATAATTTTGACAGGACTCTGATGGTGCAATATGGTCCCACCTCTAAGAGGATTAAAGACTTGGTGATAAAAATGGATCTAATTGAGAGGTAATCCACAAATGTTTCTTATTGTTGGTCTGGAACCGACATTTGTTTTTAAAACTGGTCCCAATCTGAAGTGTAAGTTTGAATTAATCACTAGTGCCAATTTAAGGAACACCAGTAAACAAGGGACCTCTAAATGTGGGAGTTGCTTCCAATGCCAACATATAGTAACCTAGTCCTGAGAAATAAGTCAGCAATTAGTTTTGTTAAAGGAAATTCTCGATCTAAAAATGTCTGCATTACTTGCCTGCCATTTTATGTGGGCAAAACTGAAAGATGTTTAAAAAAAAAAAAGAGTTTATGAACATGTTTACAGTATTTCTAGGCAGAATATCAATAATGCTTTGTAATGACACTCATTGCAGTGTCTTAGTTTTAAAAGTTTTCAGTTTGACATAGTTGACAGGTAAAAGTCAACCCAAGAGGTGCCGATTTAAAACATTTCCTGTATGTAAGGGAAGCTTCTTGGCAGATGCAGCTAAATGCATTGAATGCCCTAGGTTTGAATGACAAAATTTCTTTGCAACTCTTTTTAAATAGGAGAATACTCAAGTCTTTTCAACTTTTTTTTTTTGGATATCATGGTTATTTGTTGACTTCAACCCCACACAAAGAGTTGGAGTTTGTTTTTAATTATTTTTAAAAAGTGTTTTAGGAAGATAATGTATTTTTGATTGGTCACAGTATACTGAAAGTTTTGTGTGATTGCCCTTTAAACTGATAATTGGTAGGTTAATTGAATAATTCAACCAAGTATTTATAATAAATTAATGTAATATTTGATTCTTAAGAAGTACCGTGCAGAGGACAAAAGCACAAATGAATGAAAGCATTTTGTACATTTTAGTACATCTTTTTTACTCTGTGCCCTATAGTGTAGTTTGCCAGTTGTTTTTTTCAGTATTGGTGATTGTTTTTAGTCAAAACTAACCAATACAAAAAGATCAGCACCAAAGATATTTGAAGAGAACTACAGGCAAAGGAATCCAGACATAGAAAACTTTACAAAACAACAAATAAGGAGACAGAGGAAAAGGAGAAAAGGAGAGTTGTAATGCAGAAGTTAAAGAAATAGAAATTGAGGTTATGGAGTGCCTGCAAAGTGAAGGATTCAGTGTAGAAAATCTTATTCAGAAAGCAGCGCAACATGATGGAGCAGTGGATGTCAAAAGTAAAGGAAACCAGTGGAACAGGAAGCAATTAGGTGCCATATGAAGATATTTTGGAGCCTTTCACAGCAAACTAGTATAAACATTCATTTGAAGCTGGACAGCAAAGGAAGGAACAGTAAACTGTGGAAACTCTGATGCAGTCAATGTTGAGAAGTGAGAGACCAGGGAGTTCCCATTTGACAGAGCAACAGATGACCCAAGTTGAAATTGAAGAGGATGCGCCACAGGAAGATGCTATAAAACTTTCTATAAAATGACCACAGAAAATGGAAAACGGGATGTGCACTCAGGGTGGAAGAAAATGAGCTAAGAGAAGAGTTGCTTGATTTAATAGATGTAGATATATTAAGATCAATGAAAGAAATAGACTGCAGAAGGTCAAAAAAAAAAAAAAAAAAAAAAAAAAAAAACAGAAGTCTGATAAAACAAATGAACACAGTAATTATGACTGTCCATAGAGATCCATACTATATAACAGAAGTAAACAGGATATACTACTGTGCAGCTAAATTAATAACTGATAAAGTTCTCCCACAAGAACACAGGGTAGTGAGGAAATGAAAGGGGAGAAATTGAATACCATTATTGTAGTATCGACAGAGAAACTATAAAGCAATTAAGACAAGAAGTGTCACTGTTAGACTATAGAAGAGGGACTAGATCAAGAAAAATCCTAAGAAAGATGTGATAAAAGCAATGCGCAGTATTCGAACAGACCATGATCTATCATAAATAAACTAAAAATTTCAGCACAGGCAGAAAAACTTAGACAATACACAGATAAATATAAAGGAAAAGTACAAAATAGGCAATTTTATTGATGATCCAAAAAGGTTTTATACAGAATTGGGAAACGAGGTAAAAGGAATTGAAAGACCACCAAATAAAGAAGAAATAGATACATTTTGGAGAAGTATCTATGAAGATTCTGTGGAACATAACAAAGATGCTAAATGGATAGAAGAAGTAAAAGCAATAATAAGTTTAAAGGTACAGGAAATGAAATGGGATGAAGTAACAGCCAGAGACACTGAAACAAAGTTAAGAAAAGCCTCTAACTGGAAAACCACAGACCCAGATGTATTACCTAACTTTTGGTTAAAAGTATTAACATCTTTGCATGAAGATTTAGCCATGAGTAAGAACTGTTTATATGTACCCCCCCAAACAGACACCAACCTGTCTAACAACATGAAAAACAATGCTCCTACTAAGAGTAAACCTGCAAGCTACCCTAAAAATTATAGACCCAATAACTTGCCTTTCAACAACGTATAAACTATACACAGGAAGTGAGGCTGACAGAGTTTATAGTCATTTAGAAGAAAATTCAATTATGGCAATAAAACAAAAGGGCATTAAACGCCATATGGAACAAAGGATCATGTGTTGTTACATAAAATCATAGTGGAGAACTTATTAAAAGGGGAAGAATCTAAGTATAGTATGGACTGACTACAAAAAAAATCATTTGATAGTATCCTACATTCATGGATAACCAAATGTTTAAGATGCATCATACATGGATAGACTATATTACAGTGAGAGACCACTTTGCAATTAAGCTGTGATAAAGGACAAATTATTATTCCAGGGATAAAAATTCAAAGGGGATATTCCAGGGTGACTCTTCTGCTTTGTCCTTAACCCATTAAGCTGTTTACTTAACAGCTTAAGCCATGGCTATAATTTGGCTCCTAGAAAAAAAAAAAACAGTGTAAAGACTTCTCATTGTTGATTTAAAACTGTATACTTCATCAGATGAGGACCTGAAATAACAACTGCAGGTTGTCAAAGCTTTTTCAGATGATATAAGAATGTCATTTGGTCTTGATAAATGTGCAAAAGTAACCTTTAAAGCAGGGAACTGCAGTACCAGGAAAACATCAGTTTGAGACAAGAATGTGATGTAAAAGAACTTGAGCAAGAGGGAGTATATAAATATTTGGGAATTGATGATCAACAATAAAACATAAACAAATGCAAATAAAACTTGGTAAGGAATATCTTAGAAGACTTAAGTTAATCCTGAAGAGACCATTGATATCTAGGAACAAAATCAAGCTATAAACCAATTTGCTCTTCCTGTCCTAACTTCCAGTTTTGGAGTGACTGCCTGGCCCCAAAATGTGTTGGATAGATTAGATAGGAAAAGAAGGATGCTTCATGCTCACCAAATGATTCATAAAAATCAGTGCATACCAAGATTATATATTCCCTGTTCTGAAGGAGAGATGGCCCTCCTTGAAATTGACTACATGTATAGATCTGCAATTGTGGGACTCCACACATATCTGCTGACCTCACAGGACCCAAATGTAGTGAAAGTTTTGAAATAGGAGAATACATTTAAGATGACTTCTCTGCTTAATCTAGACTAGCAGAAGCATAACGTCAATCAGGAATGGAAATCAAATCAGAAATAGATAAAACTCAGGCAGCAACTGTTACAAAAACGAAAGAAAGAATATAACGTGAAGAACCAGATGAGAAGGCAAGAAATGTGAAAAATGCATAAAGATAGTTGCAAGTATAGAAAACTTCTGGAGCAACCTCATGCTGATCAGGAATGAACACAGGAATGGTTAAGGAGAGGTGAATTCAAACCAAGAGATGAAAGGTTAATATTGGTGGCTCAACATACTGGGCTACATACACACTGGTTTATAAAATCCATTGAACACATGGGAGAAACACAAATGTAGGTTTTGTAAAATTGAATTGAAAACAGTCGCACACCTCGTTCCTGGTTGTGACATACTAATGGCAGGAGGATTGTATACTGAAAGGTGTAATAATGTTGCAAGACTGTTGCACTGGGGATTGTGCAAACATTATAGTATTAAAGTGGCTGAAAAACACTGGAAACATGATCCACAAAGCATAAAATTTATATCATATGGGATCACCCATTACCAACAGTTCAAAAGATAGACGCTAGAAAACAAGATATAGTGGTCCATGAAATGAAGACAAAAGTAGCATTAATCATTGAAATCGCCACACCTAATGACTACATCGTGTTGTGCACTGAGAGAGAGAGAGTCATAAAATATCAGGACATGCAGGCAGAAATGAGAGCAATGTGGAAGAAAGATACCCAGCGAGTTCCAATAGTAGTAAGAGCAATGGGTCTTATAAAAAAAGAATCTACAATTGTATTTGGATATATTACCAATCCATGTAACCCTATACAAATTGCAGGAGTCATTACTGGGCACATTGCATGTGCTGCAAAGAGCACTTCTAGCTGACATCAAAGATTGAAACAATACTAATTTCATGAACATTACTCATGCTTTGACTTAGGAATGGGATTCATTCCTGTCATGGTATTAGCCACCCAAAAGATTTGGAGAAATTAAAACAAAATAGCCAAAAGATATAGCAAGCCTGCTGGCTGACAAATTCATCTCAACTAACCCTCTCCCACTCAATCTCCCCTCAGGAAATGCCATCAAATACAACTCCCTCTACTCTCACTAGGGAACAGGTCCTTAATGCTTTCTCTTAGGCCAAGAACAAAGCATCAGTGGGCCCAGACAGTATCCCAGGATGTCTACTAAATAGCATGAAACATGCCCTATCAGGCTGTCTGGAATTATCATTTAACTGCAGCCACCAAGCAGGCTTTGTGCCTCATGAATGGAGTGCAGCAACAATCACCCCTTTCCACAAAGGTGGGCCATCTACGCAGCCATAAGTCTCATATGCAAAGCCATGGAGAGAATTATTGGAAATGATCAATAATGACCCTGGAAACTTCCAGGCTCTGTACCCAACTCAATTTGGTTTCATCGAGGGCAGGTCATGCCTACTTAGTTTTTGTGGACTTCTTTGAGAAGGTCACCAAAGCAATGGATGAGAGCAAAATGGTTCAAACTCCCTGCCTTGCTTTGGCCATGGCATTTAACATAATACCCCACTTGGAAATTCTTGATAAACTCTAGATTAGATATGAACCCTTATGTCACCTGGTGGATAGCCAGCTGTCTCAGAGACAGTACCCAGGAAGTTAGAATTCGGGGATCCACCTCTAGAAACAGGCCAGTCACAAGCAGAGTGCCTCTGGGATTGGTCCTGAGACTGCTCCTTTTTGGCATTTACCTCTCTGAACTCAAGGCCAATGTCATGGGCCTCTAGCTAACTAAATGTACAGATGATTGCACATTAGGAGCAGTCACTGAATCTCCTATTGACACTAATGTTCACCAGAAAGGGATGGCGCAGACAAATAATTTGTATCAGAGTTGTAGACTAAAACTAAATGCCAAGAAATGGATACTAGTATCTTTGGGAAGTCATTCACTCCTGGTAACTATCATATTGACAGCACATCCCTAAGAGTTGATCCATTAGTCAGGGACTTGGGGACACAAACAGTAATCTAGCCTTTGACCATCACTTGTGTGCAGTAGTGAGGAAATCATTCTATCATGTGCAATTTATAAAAAAAAGATATGGCATCTAGTTCCAAGGAGGTCATTGTTCCACTGTAGTTGGCATTCATCAGACCTATCACTGAGTATAGTTCTCCCTTTGATATGTATCTAACCTTGCATATCCAACAATTGGAACATCCACAGAGGTTACTCACTAAAAGAATGCAGTGCATAAGTAAAATGTCTTGTTTAGATTGCCTCAAGGCCCTATCCCTGCATTCTGTCTCCTACAGGCTGTTGAATCAGAAATCTATGCTTAGCATACAAGACATTGACAGACCTCATCCTTATGGAACTCTTTGAAACTCAAATAATGCTCCTAACTCATTCCTGGTGTGTCACCTAAACATCAGAAATGTAAATAAAATTCACTATTTACATGCTCTCCTAGATCTCCCCTGATATTCTATGCCTTTCTGAAACCTGGCTCAAACCTAATACCTCTGATAATGATATACCCCCAGGTTATAACATATTAAGACTTGACTGCAGCACTAGGAAAGGAGGTGGAGTAGCCATCTTGTATAAATCCACAAGTGACCACAATTAATACACCACAGGCATTGTTAACTAGCAATGCTGAAATACTTATCACAAAAGTCCAAATCTACAAACATAAGTCCATAAACATAGCCTGTGGGATGGGAGGGTGGCCTAATGGTTAAGGTGATTGCCTTACAAACACAAGGTGCAGGATTTGAGTCTCACAAGGGATAATTGGCTAGGCTTAAAATGGCTTGCAAGGGCAGTTAGATTAGTACTTACCTATGAACCTATGTATCTATATTCCCCCAGATGGCAACACTAATACCATAGAAGGTATCCTTCAATGGTTATCCACTAACCACCCCCAAGAGACTATTATTCTCGGGGACTTTAATATTGATTAGAATACCTGCTTATCAGACATCCCCTCAACCCATATAAATTTATATGGCTTCTCCCAGATCATATACTCCCCTACCAGAATCAATAAGCCCAACAACAGAGAAAGTATTCTAGACCGGATACTTATAAACAACCAACCCCCAGACATATTACACAGGTACTCTACCTGAGGACATCAGTGACCACTTCCTTACCTATATAATCAGAAAAAAATGACATTCCTCAACAAACTACCTTTAAAACCATTAGGAGTACTAAGAACTTTAATCAAGCTAGTTTCCAGAATGAACTTAAATCATGTGACTGGTTTAACCTTAAACTACTTCCTCTAGATGAAGCAGTCACATACTTCAATGCTAAATTTCTTGCTATCTTAGATAACCATGCTCCCAAATGTATGATCAGAATGAAGAAGAAAGTAGCACCATGGTTAACTAATGATACAAGACTAAAAATTATTAACAGAAACAAAGCTTGGAACTCCTGGAGAACCACTAAATACCAAAGAGCTAACATCAAATATAAACAATTAAGAAATGATATCAAGAAGTCCATCATCCTAGACAAAAAAAAGCTAGTACCATGACCTGCAACAGAAGCACCGAAATCAACTAAAAAAATTTTGGACAGGCTTAAATAGACTCCTCCACCCAGGTAAATCATCAACCCCTACCCCCTTAGCTACCCCACAACAACCTTCAAATATTGTTGCTAATACCTTTAACACTTTCTTTACAGAAACCGTTCAATCCCTAGCCAACCATCTCCCAATGCCTCTACTACTACCATACCCCCACAACAAAATAAAATCTACTTCAAGTTTGATCCAGTACCTACATCATTTAAGTTCCTACTTAAAAAACTGAAACCAACCACCCTTTCTGCAGACCAGCTTCCCGCTGACTTTCTCCAAAAAGCAGCCAATGAAATTGCATATCCAATTTCAATTTTAATCAATCGAACCATTGGTGAATCTTGCATCCCCTCCATCTGGAAGATCTCTTATATTATTCCTCTTCATAAAGGGGGACACTACACTGAACTTTCTAACTATAGACCTATTGCCATACTATCTCTCCTTGCTAAAATAATGGAAAAATGCATCCATAGGCAATTTTTAGCCTACCTGAATCACAGCAATATCCTAGCACCTCCCAGCATGGATTTAGACCTTCCCACAGCACTACCTCAGCCCTTCACTCTTTCTCTCACACAATACATCATAACAGTAATGACAACAAGCTGTCTTCTGCTCTCTTTCTAGACCTGTCTAAGGCACTTGACATGGTCAACCACCAACTACTCCTACATTCAAATGGGGTCTGTTCAAATCCCACTTCTTCCCACTGTGTTTATGGTGATTTTGTTAGCTTAGTGGTAGGTCATACAGAGACTAGTGTTACCAAGGTACCTGGGTCCTGGGTTGCAAGGTGAATTATTTTTTTTATGGTGGTGGTGGGTATGTGGTTGGGTGTTTGCCTTACAAAAACAAGCAGCAGGGTTTGTTCTCACTCAGGATAATTGGCTAGGCTTAAAAAATGGCTTGCAAGGGCAGTTAGCTTAGTACTAATCTATGAACCTATGAACCTATACACTAAAATCACTCTCTGTAGACAACCTCGCAGTTAGCTGGTTTCATTCATACCTAAGTGACAGACAACAAGCTGTGCTATGGAAAGATCACCTATCCCCCTCCTACCAGTCACTGTTGGAGTCTCCCAAGAATCTATATTAGGCCCCCTCCTATTCTCCATATTCATCAATGATCTGCACAAAATCATCCCATTTGCAACTTGCATTCAGTACGCAGATGACCACACTAATTTGCTCTTCCACCTCACCCACAGACTTACAATCCTTAACCCAAACCACTTTCAGCAAAATAGAAAACTGGCTCACTAGTCACTGACTACTATTAAACCCAAGTAAAACCAAACTATTACTCTTCTCCCCTACTCACAAACTCACCTCACCACCTTTGTCCATAATATCTAACAACGGCACCATAATTTCCCCAGAACCTTGTACTAAATTACTAGGGGTAATCATCGACAGCAACCTAAGGTTTGATGCTCACATAGACAAAACTATCAAAACAGTTAATAAAAAACTAGGCTCTTTATACAGAATTAAACAATTCCTAACCCCAGCTGCCAGAGCTGCTATTGCCCGGACACACCTGCTATCAACTCTTCTATATGCTTCTCCCATATTCGTAAAACTAAGCAAATCAAACATCAATAAACTTGCTAGCTGCTACAATAATATAACCAGATTTGCTTCAGGCTCAGCTTATAGAACCCATCACTGCCTAAACCTTAAATCCCTGGACTGGTTAGAACTACTCTGTCAACTTCAATATAACCAACTTACAGTCGTTCACAAAATTTTCTTCCAACCAGACAGTACACCCATACTGAAAAATATTATCACTCCCTACAATAACTTAAAAGCCCTCCGCTCTTCCAACAGATTGCTAGTACAAACTACTAGAGCTCACAACACAGCTGGAGACTCACTGTTCTCCAACTCTGCTGGCAAAAACTGGAACTTACTTCCTACTGAACTTACTACTCTGTCCTCCCTACCCCAGTTCAAAATATCCCTAAAGAAACACCTCAGAACTTACTGACTTTGTCCATGCACAAACCCTGACTAACCCCACTCAAACAGAAACAATATATGAGAAAGTAACTAAATGTATAAAAGTTTCTGATCCTTAAGTTGCTCTGAATTAATTGGTCTCTCACCTGGTGGTATGATTTGTGATAAGACTCTTAGCATACATGTTAACCACCTTAAAGCTATGTGTTTCCCCTTTCTAGACAGTCTCATCCCAGATGCATTCTCTATCTAGTTCCTCCTCACCTATTAACTTCTTAGAAGAACTTGGAACTTAGTAGTGGAGGGTACTTGGAAGTTCTTCAATTATCTCTCTGTCCTTTAGAATAGCATGCTATTGTGTGTATGTAGCATTAAACATATATGTACATTGTTATAATGCAAAATAAGAACTTCACTGTAATTACACTTCTTTATGTATATTTGGAGCTTTTCTCCCTGGGCCTCCACTGAAAATGGACATGTATCCAATCAGACTTTCTCGGTTAACAAATGTAAAATAAATAAAATATATGCAAAACAAACAGCACCAGAATTACACTGTGGTCATTCAATGACTTAAACCTTGCCTGTGATATAAATAGGACCTGCTAGGGAGATAGGTGTGTATCCCAGAAACTACCCCTTCTTTGAAACAGGCTCCACATCCATGTGAAGCAAAGTTCCTCCCTAACCCAGTTCAAGTGGACTTGGTCAATTGGATGGGGAACAGGAAATTCATCCCTGGTTTGGTGCCTATGTCCCTAATGAACACAGGCAGCCTGTAAATGGTTTATCTCCCAGGCCAATGCTTATCCTTATCAAGGATACCAGAACTTTTCAGAGGTTTGGAATGCATGGATAGGCTTATAAAGGCCCTTGTGGTCATTAGCCTAGTACTCACCTATGACTCCTCCATTATGGTTTGAATAGAGTAAGAGAGGTTCTTTGATTTATGTGAAGATGAAGATGAAGATGATTCCATAGAAGTGGTATAGTTCTCTGTGATACATATCTCTCTCTCCAACATATTTTTCTGTTGTAGAAGAGATTATGATTTCTTGAGCATGTTTATGCCACCACTGGACTTGGGGATGTGCATTAGATATGAGAGGATAGGGTCTGTTGAGGCTCAGGGACCATGTAACCAGACATTGAAAAAGATGCTTTTGGCCTAGCTTTGAAGGCATTTACACAGATTCTCAAATGACATTGAATGCAACATAAAAGAAAATAGGAAATGCCAATGTAAAAGTGTAGTGATTCAGGATCTTAAGGCTTTCAAATAAACTTGGATAGATGGTGCACAGCCATGTGGTTTATAAACAGAGAAGAACAACATTTTTCATTCTTTGCAGGATAGCAATGACTGCTTGGAAGCTTGTCTTACAGCACTACAGGAACCTAAAAGCAGTCTTCATACCCTCTCACCAAAAACACAGAGGCAGACCAACTCAACATGGTGAAGCCAGGCTTACAAGAATGGACATTACCCAAGGTGGTCTTCCTCCAGCTAATGTACAGTGTAGGGTGTTTCGCAAACCTGTATGCAACACTAGAGAAAATGAAAATGGCTGAAAAGAAAACATGTATACTGCATAAAATAATAGTAAAACATTTATGGTTTATTTTTTTTCTATTACTGTGTGTACATGCCAGTTTAAAAAAATGATAAATATGTTTAAACAGAATATTCTGTTCAAAAGCACCATGCAAAAAAACTTGGACAATGGATACCTTCTCTGTTTCTTTACAGCTTTCTTATCTTCTTGCTCCTCAGGATCCAGCAAATGACACAGAGCAAATAAATATGCTGCTGATAGAACCCTTTTGGGCTAGACAGCCAGAGACATGCAGTGGGAAACTTCTGGTAGTGCCTCTAATGATAAACCTACTCAGAGAGAACAAAAGGGGTCTAAGACACCCCAACCTGAAGATGCTACATCTCACAGTATGGATTTTTTTTTGTTCCTGCAGTACTTCAGACAGCAGTACACAGAGGAGGCATTTAATGCATATGGTATCAGGTACGAGAGAGATGAACTAAACTGCTTTTTCACCCACCACCACCCTGACCTCATAGCTGTAACAGAATCTTGGCTCAGTCCCGTTGATCCTGCCATCCACCACTTCTTCCCTGGATACAGCTATAACACTGATGGGAAGCTTGGTTTTAAACCTGGTGGTGAAACACTATTGCTGTTTAAATATAATTGAAATGTTCCAAAACTCAACTCAAAGCAACACTACCTCTGTTTTTGTAACTAGCTACTTCGTGTCCCCTTCCCTAGTGACTTTTCCTATTCATCTTGCTGTCGCTTAATTCCCATATCCTTAACCAAATTCAACATCTTTCTGCTTGAAATTTATCTTCTCAATAAAATAAAATTCAAAAACTTCCTCCTTTTAGGTGACTTCAGTCTCAGCCTTGTTGGCCCTCATCAAAACAATATCTTGGAATTCTTAATGATTTCAAACTCACACATGTCACTGAATCCACCAGACCAAACCCTAACTCTCCTCATCTTTCACTTCTTTATCTTCGTATTAGTAATACTCCTAAAACTATTTCTCAAATTCAATCTACTTTTTCAGGGATCATTGTGCAACCAGCTTCAACATCTGGCACAACATAAACAAAATCCCTCCCTAACTTGTATTGTCCTAGAACAAATTCCAACCCAGCATTCTTAAACTAAAGACAATTTTACTCTCATTAGACTAGTCTCCTATTCTCTCTTTTACTGACCCTAACCACTGCAGTATTCTCACTAACCACCAGGACACACACTTCCCTAAAATCGCACTACTCTTTGAAAAAAAAAAAAAAAAAAAAAAACCTGGTTCACATACAAACTCAAATGCCTCTTTAGTCTCAACAACAGTGCCTAGCATAATTGGAAAAACAACCCATCCTCAGTATCCAGGCAACACATCTTCTTTCGGCTTTTAGGGGTCACCACAGCGGATCATCTGTATGCTCATGATTGGCAGTGTCGAGTTGCCAGCCCGGTGCCCAACCTTCCACAGAAGGCATACACATGCACACACTCACACCCAGGGCGAATTTAGTGTCTCCAATCCACCTACTGCATGTCTTTGGGAGGAAACCTGAACACACGAAGGAAACCCACGCGACCACAGTGAGGACATGCACACATTTAGCACAGAAGGCACCGCAGCTGAGAATTGAACTGGAGAACCTCTTGCTGTGAGGTGACAACGCTAACCAGTGCACCACCGTGGCCAGTATCCAGGCAACACTATACTAAGCTAAACCACCTAGCTAAACAAGCATTCAGGTGATTTAAAAGTCACATTATGAAAAAGAATCAGTCATCCCTTCTCAACTCTCCTAAAAAGCTTCTGGGCAAAATTCAACCACCTAACAGACTGTACTAATCCAGCTCACACCCATGTCTTATCTCATCTTACAGTTACTGATTTCAGCCTCCATTTGGTACACTTCCTATCCCTGATTCCATTAATAACTCCTCCTATCCCACTAACCTCTCCTCCCCATTATATTACTACTTCCATATCAAAGCAATGCATGCAGTACTGCTACTTTGATGAACTAAAAACTGACTCTGGCCCTGGAAGTCTTCTCCCATGATTCTTATTACTGTTTAAGGACTTGTAATCCCTCTTCACATTTATAATCTCTGCTTAACTCATAACATCATGCCTGATATCTGGAAAACAGCCATGGGGAGATTTTCAAACAGAAGAAAGGGGTGGCTATGGGCGCATCATGCGCATCCTCGTATGCTAACATTGTCCTTTATAGATGGGAGAAGGTTTTCATTCATGCAACAGAATGGAAGGAACATATTTTATTTTATAAACGTTACCTTGATGACATATGTATCCTGTGGAAAGGTAGTAAGGAAAGCTTCATTGACTTCTTCAGTTACTTGAATTTGACTACTGCATTTTTGGCTTTTACATATGAAATTAGTGATTTTTCTTTACATTATTTGGACATTCTACTTAGTAAAGATATGGAAGCGGGTTGTTTTCAAACATGTATTTATAGAAAGAATACATATTCTAATACCTTTCTGCATTATGATAGTGGGCATCCACACTACACAAAAAAAGGAATAGTAAAGGGGCAATTTATAAGAGCCTCGAGGATGTCCAGTACAATGGAACTTTTTTTTACAAGAATTAAGTATTTTGGAGGATATGTTCTTACAAAGAGGATACCCACTTACTTTGGTAAAAGTATTAGCATCAGTAGTATTGGAGAAAAGAGATTCTTTGTACCCACCCCTGTTAGGGAAAGGATTGCCTGTAGTCCCATCCAACACGGACCAGCAGAATTCATCAAAAAATAATTTTGTTTATACATTTAATAGAGATTCGAGTTTGGTAGAAAACACTATCAATACTTTTTGGCCCATTCTAGCTTCACATAATGATATTCATCAATTCCTACCGGAGAAGGTGGGTTTTACTAGAAAAAGAGATATTAACTTAAAGGGGCTATTTGAATGCAGAAAGAAATAATTCCAGAATGGTAGGGCAAATTCCAAAGAAATTAGGTACATATAAATGTGGTGCTTGCAACCAGTGCCCTTATATAATAGAAGAAGAAGAAAGCTATTATTTAGCTGCTAGAAGGTTTAATTTGAATTCCCATGGCTGTTACACATGCACAACTAAAGGAGTGGTATATTTGGGAGCTTGCATGTCCTGTGACAGTTTCTATATAGGGAAGACTGAGAGGATGCTCAAAAGGCGGATTTACGAGCATCTCAACGATATAGAAAGAAAAAGAGACACCAATGCCTTTTATAAACACCTCTTAGGTTGCCCCAATATGCAACTCAAGTTCTTTGTGATAGAGCAGGTCACCCATGACCCTAGGGGTGGGGACTGGGAGACCCGGTTAGAGAATCGAGAATTGATTTGGCAGATTAAGCTAAATGCAACTCAGCCCCCAGGTTTGAATGACACCATAAGCCTTACCAGTGTGCTAAAGATGAACAGAGATAAACTGCATTAATAATATTTATAGAGGGGACTCTATGGATTACATGGTTAAGTCTCATTACATAGATTTATATCTTGAATTATATTTACATCCACTTGGCTAGCTTCATAGTTAAGGGTTATTTTCTCTTTGTTTTTGTATTTTATACTTGTAGGTAATGTTTGTTTACCAATTGATTTGCTCTACGAATAGTTGGGAAATGGTCTGGGCCCTCGTAGCACTACATATATACAAAAATGTATATCCAAAATGTTTTAATTCATGCATTTTTAACAATGTTTTTTAATAATAGTCTCATTATTTTTTACATATAACTGTATTAACATTTGTAGAATAGTAGATTTTTAAGGTAGATTGTGAGTGTATGGCTATATAATGTACGTTTGAATTTTTAAACAAATTAACACACAGTTGTACTTTTTTCAAGTCATGTTTTCTTAACAGCAGAAGTTTGAATTAAGTACTTCAATTAGTAAGTGTTAATTAATACACATGACCAATTTTTAAAATATAAAAGGGACGAGATTTTCTTGTTCAAATTAACTTGAGAAAGCCTGGTACAACCAGGCGAAAGTGCTTGTTTGAAGTTGGAAGTGTTCTGTCTTGTTGTCTTTTCCAAATAAAGGATTTAAATCAGCCACTGAAGCTTTTACGAATGCTGCACTGCGTTGTTCCAGAGTGAGTTTAAATTGACATTACCGTGACTGCATTTCGTAAGTTGGGCTACGCTGGTATCTGCTCGTGAGATTATTTTGTTACTTGACTTGGAAAACAGCCATGTTAAACCCATCTCACAACACTGATTCCCATACCATTTTCATTCTTCCCATACTTGGTAAAATCCTTTTAAAATTAGTTTACCACCAACACATCCATTACATATTCCAATGTCATCTACTGTCCTCAAAACAGCATGACTTTTGGGCTAGTAGGAGCACTTCTACTTCACTCCAGATATTTGCTAGTAACATTCTCCTGGCAATGAACAAAAGCCTCTTTATTGACCTTATTAAAGATTTTGATCTGGTTGACCAAACATTCTGCCACTGGAATTAGCTCAGATACAGTTTCCTGGTTTAAAAATTATCTTCACTGTTGGTACTTGTCTCAGCTTCTGCACCTTAAAGTAGTCCCTTAAGGCTCCATTCTGGTCACCTTCTTTTTTTTCCATTTACATTAATAAACTGCCACTTGACTTCTCTTTCTCTTACTTTATGCTGATGACATGGTCTTATTCAAACCTGACCTCCTCTGACATACAGGAAACACAAGCTGACTTTCTGTTATATCTTAATAACAAACTTCTAATTCTGAACACTTCCAAAACTAAAACAAAGCTGTTTCGTACTGCCCTTAAACAGCAGAATAACTGTTGATCATGTCTTATCCATGACCATCTTGACAAATCTATTGATAAGTGATCTCCATCAAATACCTTGGTGTATAGCTTGATCCTGCATTGAACTTTCACCTTCTCCTGGAACAAATACGGAAGAAAATAAATTCCCTTCTGTTTTGGTCCCATAAATTTTCTTTTCTGTCCATACCAACCCAGAATGCCATAGGCTAAAGTTTTCTATGGACATAGTTTGAATATTGACATCCACTGGTTGCAGCAGCATCCAAGAAAAACTCCACCCCATCCAAACTATAGGCACCTCTATCTGCCATTTCATCACCATCTCCCCTAGAAATGAGCATTACTGTATCACGCTTAATAAAGCCAATAGACTACCTCTCTAACAATGTGTCAACCTACTTCTTGGATCCTAACTCTACAAGCTCCTCAGAGAACACTCATGTCCTTCCCTTCAACCTATTCAGACAACCCACCAGTTAGTCTCAAAAGTCTTAACTACTCTGGTCCACTTCTTCAGTGTCCCAGAACCAGACTTCATAACATTAACCACTTCTTTTCCATCCTAGGCCCCCGAATTCTGGGAATTCCTCCTTACAAATCTTAGACCTCCACTCATACCCCTCATTCTGTGCTCACCTTAAAGATCATCTCAAGTCTGAATCAATTTGCAAATGAAAAATGTATCTCTGCCATTTCAGAAAGTCTCCCTTTGGATCCAGCCCTTACTATTATTATTATTACCAGTCATACAATTCCTAAAATTGGTGTTGAATGTGGGACTACTAGATGCCCCTTATTGGGATTAATTGTTTTACAGAAAGTTTTCCAAGTGCTTTTGCTCCTGTAAAGTACAGAACTTTATCAGAACATTCCATCCACCAACTACTCTTATATTAAATGTATCCAAATCACGTGACTTTACAGAACTACTCTACATGCTTATAACTTGTATGAAAATAATTTTACATATGCATAAAAATATAAATTTTTTTTTAAAAAAGCTTTAAGATAGACAAAAAGTTGAAAATGTGTAACAAAAAGTAATAAATATTACTTAAATATACAAATGTCATTAAAAACTTCAAATAGCAAAACCAGCTTAATACTTATTCTTGCCTTATGATTTAGCTGACTGTAAAACCAATGCACTTTCGATGGAGGTTTTGTCATTTAATTATACACCTAATAAAAACAGGCACCTTTTCTAAAATAAAAAAATAGGTTAAAAACTTGCACACCTTAGCATATCTGCTCTGATCATTTATTATTCTTTTTATAGCAATCATATTTAACATTTTTGTACCCTTCGGGAAAGAAGAATGGCACTACCTATATCATCTGATCCTGATTTAAAAAGGAATTTTAGGTTCCTAAACCTCTTAAAGGGACCTCACCTAATTTGCCCACTGAATCTAAACACTTCATTCCAGGATTTTACCTGAAAATCTTAAATTTCACCACACCATTTGTTAAAAGGGATGATCCTTTTCATCTCTCTCATTTCCCACTTCGTCTGTAAGGGGATGTTTCAAAACTGGTTGAAATCTAGTTGTCCTATCTGTTATTTCATTCCATATACTATTTAGTGATTTTGTAGGGTAACCTCTTTTCATAAACATATGTTTAAGTTTTAATAACTCACTACCGAAGGTAATATCATTAGACACCAACTTAGATGGTCTCACAATCTTGCACTTCACAAAATGTTGCTTCTGCCACAGGGATGACTACTAGTTGTAGTACAAATAGCAGTTAAAAAAAAGATTAGTGTTCTTTAAATAGTTGATTCATATATTTTATTTAAAAAATCCTTTGAGATAGAAATGCCTAAAAAAGCCTATACAATTTTTTAACCTCACTGGAATGTGCCATTCATAAACTTTAAAAATTCATCTAATAACCCACTGTGATAAAGCCAATAGGCTAAAGATATTGTCCAAAAAATGCAAAAACATTTTGAATTATTGATTAAATGGACAAGTAAAACTGAAATTAGTCTTCTGGTACCACAGTACGATGGTTGCAGATGCAGCTGCTGCTTGTGTTTGCCTGTAGTACTCAAGTCAAGCAAAATCATACTAATACTTCCAGCTGTCAATGACCTCAATCATCATTGTGACAAACTGTGGTGAGTTAGAAGTGCCTCATAAAACCAGCTCTATGTACCCCTACTTCATGTGGGATTACTAAAAATAAGACTGTCACTGTCCACATAACTTCCCTAATCCTGAGCAACTGGGGCAACTCTTATGAGACTATTGTCAATGTGGTAGTTCCCTGGGGTAGATGGTATTGTCAATGTGGTAGTTCCCTGGGGTAGATGACTTCTCAAAAAATACAATAATGCATTTTTTTGAATTTGGTTTCAGTCCATGATTTTGGGACAGACATTCCTGCAAGATGACTAAGTCACTTGGGGATTCAATGATTGCTCCTAGCTTGCAGTCATCTGCAATCCTGGTCAGCCGGAGCCCTTTGGTATTGGCTGTTCAGAAAAGTAGATGCTAAACAGGAGAGATCCCAGCACAGATCTCGGAGGACTCCACTGGCGACTGGTCTCTTTGTGGAAGTAATTTACCCAAGTTTAATTATCTGTGTCCTAGCTAAGATAGTTGGCAATCCAGCAATAAACTAAACTATTTAATTAGCTTACAGAGTCTACTTTATTGATAGTCACTGTGCTGTTTTCCTTCCGAATAGACTGATTTAGCAGAATTGCTAAGCGAAGTCCGAATGTTTGAACTCTGTGATAGTAACACACAGTCGAAGGGTATGTGCTTAACTTTTTTTTTTTTTACATTCTTTTATTAAAATATGACATTGCCAGTATGCAGAGACTGGTTTTGTTATTGCCTAGCCAGGCTGCAAGTCAAATGGCACATGCATTGGCAGTCACTGCTGGTGGCCTAACATCTCTGAAGATAGAATGGTGAAGGAAATATTGCATGGGTAAAAGTCATCTAAAACACAGATGCTGTGCACAGTAGAAGAAAAGGAAAAGTCAGAACAGGAGAAAATGAGTCTGAAGACTGAAATTGTGGCAGGTTGCATGCTCACTTAATTCATAACTAATGCTGGTAGTGTGGCAGTTAGCTCACAGGATTAAGTCTGTAAACGGTTAATGAGCTGCTTCCTGTTGTCTAGGATTTGAGTCACTCGGCCTCCATTTGCATGTTGTATGACACTGCTGACTCTGAAAAAGGTCCATGTGAATCTGTGCTCAACCCCTAGTTAACAAGTACAAATTTTAGTCCACCACATCCATGGTGTTTCTGCTGTGTTTAATACTGACAATTTCTGCTTGTTGTTATCCTGGTTTCCGTTTGTTTATTTATTTCAACTTTGATTAGGTAGGTACAACCTACTAAACTCAAGTATCTCTTTTCGTGGGTGACCCAAGAACAGTATGTTGGTTGCATAATTAATTTCTCAAGAGTTGCAACTTCTACTTGATGAAGTTGTGAAAATCCATGTCACGTCGGCAAAATATAGCTTTTTTTGTAGCATTAATTCTGTGTTTACCTATTAAATTATTGGTCTGGTAGTATAGCACAGAGGATTATAGATATAAACTGGTAATTATTTTTATCCAGTAGTGTCTGACAATTTATTACCCCTTAAACATTATTAAGAAAACAAAATAAACAGCAATACTACCAGATCATGGCAGATTGATTTCTGGATTCTACATTGTTTGATATTAGTGCCTAGGATAGACACTTAAGTAATTTTCTCTGTCTTCCATTATAGCACAAATTATCAAAGCTTTCTCTTGCTATTGAGCACTATCCTGTACTGTTGGAGTTATTGCTTTCATTCTCCATTTGTGTATGATTTTGGACAAGTCATTTAATGAGACTGTGCTCTAAATTGCATCTGAAGAAGCACCTGAGGCTTACCTAATTAGCACAATAAAAATAAATACCCAAGTAAAGCCTTACTTTGTTCATAGAGCCTATGTGCTCATGTTTTATTTCTTTGTAGCCTGCCATTTTGCTGGCATCTTGCATTGCAATGGTTATGCATTTTCCACACAATTTGCAGACATGTAGTGGAGCTGTCAGTTGCTCAGCTGTAGCTGTTCTATCATCTCTTCATCTTCCTTTTCTCCTCTTAAATTTCTCATCATCTATGTAGCAATATCTCAGCAATGAAGTCAAGTGCAGGTTTCCAGACTGTCATTTTAGAACATCTTGCACCAGCAGTAGCATTACTTCATCCTAATGTCCTATTAGGCTTTGCTCAGCTTTTTACATTGCTGCCTTCTATTATCATGCAATTCATGGATGTTTCTCAGTGTGATGGTACAACAGAGGTATGCTAGTGCAAATGCCCATGCTCTTGTTTTACAGAACCCTTACTTTGCTTAATCCCAGAAGTGTCTGTAATCTGATCTGAAAAGTCACCAGTGACTTATTGTTAGTTACTTAACTCGGAACAGGCTTCATCTGCTCTCACAGATTCATGTAGATATATCAACAGCTACTAATGTTTAATGAGTTTGATGTGAGGTGTACCTAGCTATCCTCATGCCTGGCGCTGTCTGCTTGATGTGATTTTTTTCTTTTAAACTATATCAAACCACTTGCTACACTTGTAGCAGTTGGGTGCTACAGTTTATGCCACTAAAGTGCTTCATTTCTGACTACAAAGGCAGTACCGGCATTAATTTCTTACTGCGCGGAAGACTGATGTGCATCTGCTGATCATGCACTTTAGCACGTGGGTGTCTACCCCACTTTGTCCCACTCTAGCCACTCATCTGAGTATGATCCAGACTCGTTTTCGGACTTTTGGTTGCTGCTTTGAGCTAAAGCATTTCAGAGAGATGCACTGTGAAGTATGTCTTCTGGCAAAGCCAAGTACATGCTGGAATTATTGTGCACGAACGTCTGATTTCTTCTCCAAGGATAAATGCCAACTTAGTGAACTTGCTTTCCTCTGCATAACTGTTGCTGCATAACACTTAAAATGTATGTTAGATAAACACAGCTATGTAAGTATTTAAATTCAGCTTGCTTGTAGACTGCAACTTTTAGTTTATTTTTATTTGAGTTTTGGAATGCCTATTCCTTCTGGGAAGGAGCACTGGTTAACTCACATATGACGTTTGTCTCTTACTGCTGACTTTGATCCTGTGTGATAAGCCACTGTTTCACTATGCTTGTATGCAAGGCGCACTTGCATTTAACTGTGTCCACATTGGGCTTTAGCCACTTTGTTTCCTACCAAAGACTTTCGTTTTTATCTTTTTTTTGTTGGGGAGGTGCTACCTCCCAGGATTGTTTTTGATCCTTCTGCTGTATAGTTTTATGTCTACTTGTTTGTTAGCTGTATATTCTGTGAAGCACACTCACTCTGCATACAAATTAATTCTTAAGGTTCTTAAAATATTTGTCTTCCCCTTTCTGTGCCTTCGTACATCAAATGTTATCCTCTTTCTTAAGGAGTTTTGGTACAAGCTTTGTACCGCAGCTTTTTACTTCTGTAGACCGTATTTTATCAAGAGCATTAATTCTCATATCTGTGCATTATCACATGCAATAGCTGATTTCTTAGAGGATAGCTTACCAGTAATCAGTACAGTGGTGTCACCATATGCTTTTTTTTCTGCTGTTGTGCCCCACTCTTAGAACTCTAATATACTGTTTGCTTTTCTTTGAGTTTTTGTAATATTCTTAAATCTCTCATTTTGTGTTGAAAGATTGCACAAACAAAATTGTGTTGTTATACTGTAAGGGTACTTTGGAAAATGTGGTAAGGTATCTCACAATCTTGCTGGAATTGAGAGAAATTATGGCATTCAGCATGCAAATATGTTAACTGAGTGTTCAGATTTTTGGCTGGATGGTACCTCCTTTTCATGGGTCTTTGTTTAGATTTTTAATGTTTGCAGGTATGCAGTCCCTGTTGAGAATTGAGTGTTTAGGAATGGGCTATATCACTGCCACTTAGTGGCCAGTTGTCTACTGGGAGAGGGCAAGTCACTTGGGATATACTCAGATGTTTGCTGATGCCTCATGACTGGTTTCTAAACCCCTGATGGTGTGGATTCTTTTCTGATGGAGTAAGCACTGCAGTGATTTTTTTCTCTCATCAAATAATGCAAAATGATCTTGGACTTCTGTTGGCTTGCTGCATGGCCCAAGTGCATTAACTTCTACTTCATAATCCCTGCACCAGTGGGGATGCCCTGGTCCATAAATTGCCCCCCACCCCACACTGAGCTCCTTTATGCATTCCCATATCCTCTGATCATGAGGCCATGCAGCAAGCCAACAAAAGTCCAAGATCATTTTCTGGTCCTGACAGCTATGGTTTCTCTCTTTCTGCCATCACTTGTTACCTTTCCCCATTACAAAATGCAGAAATTCTTATTTCATTACTCAAACTAAACCACAAAAATCTTAAGTTTAATTGCTATATACATTCATCCTAGCAACAGTATTGATGTCATTAAATAATTTTTACCTTGGTCCTCCACCACCAGCCCTCAAGAAATGATTATAATGGGAGATGTCAACATTGACTGACAAAGAATAAATAGTGGCTCTTCCAACAATAACTTTTATCTGTTTGACTTTACTCAACCTTTTCCATCACTGCTCAGTATAAGAAACTTTGATGGACATTCTGCCATTGACTGAATACTAACACACCAAATAAAACTGCTACATATGGCACCCGTCCTGATACTTTAAGTGATCACTTAACGTTTGCTATAAGAAACTAACCTTTTATCAAAAAAAACACCACTACAATTGTGTGTAATCTTTCCTCCTCCTCAGAATGATACCTTCATTCATATCTTAAAATCCTGTAACTGGTCTGTTTTACATACTTTTCCATTAGATCATACTGTAAAACTGACTAATTCTACATTCCTGAATACTCTGAATGATTATACACCTAAAAGGACAATAAGAATCAAACCCAACCCATCTCGTTGGCTATGTAAGATACAAAACAGATTAAATAGGCACTCAGAGATGGGAACTAGAAAACATGGGTGCACAACAAAATTGAAGAAAACCTTCAAACACAGAAACATCATTAAAGCCAGAATCAACCTACACAAGAAAACTTACTAAACAAGTTCTCAGAATCTGAATCATAACAATCATAAGGCCTTTTTGTCATCTATCACAGGTCTCCTACACCCTGGCCAAGTCAGGCCACCAACCTCATCCACGGAAAAAAAAAAATCTCACTCCACTGCTTATCTTTTCAGTAACCACTTCATATAATCCATGACATGTCTACTAACTAATATTACTACTACCAACACACCATCCTCATCACAGCCAACAAATAACTTAAAACCATACTGCTTTGAGCCTATTCCAAGTACCACCATAAAAAAGACTCCTCCTTGGATTAAAGCTAACCACTTTCTCCCCTAATAACCAGCACAATACATCAAAATGGTAGTAGATGCCCTAGCTTTACCAAACTCCACCCTAATAAACCATTACATCAGGGAAGCCTGTATCACTTCTCTGTGGAATAAATCTTATACTTTACCTTTACACAAAGGTGGATTCTCAAACTACAGATAAATAGCTGTAGTATTACACCTTAGCAAAAGTCCTGGAAATTGCAGTAAATCCCAACTATTTCAGTTCATCAATAACAAAAATCTCCTATCTCCAAGCCAGCATTGCTTCCTTCCCTCCTATAGCACTACTACTGTCTTGCTTAGCTTCATCACCACTATTAACCAGAAATTGAAATGACAGCAACTTGGTGCTAACCATTTTGCTTTAACTGTCAAAAGCATTTGATAACAGTACCCCACCAACTACTCCTACAAAAGTTATCCACCTTAGGTTTACTACCTCCTTCAGTCTCCAGGTTTAATAACTACTGGTCTGGCATGCATCAGACAGTCAAGTTGCAAAACAAAATCTCGTCTTTTCAAACTGTTTCAACAGGTGCACCTCAGGTTCCACCCTTGGTTCTATATTTAAAGTATTCATAAATTACTTGCATACAGCTAGAAAACATGCCACTGTTTTCCAATATGCAAATAATTCTACATTGATCTGCAATACCAAAACAACAGATACACTTTTAACAGCTTACTCAGGAAGCCTGCTCTTCTATCAAAGCTTAGCTTTCCAAGTCTCAGGTGCCCCTCAACCGAAAAAAGTTTCAGCTTATCCTATTCACTAAACGCATTTCTAATAAAAAAAATGTTCTATTATTTCCTTCAATCTCACCAAAATTGTACTTGTTTCGCATAATAAACTTCTAGGAATCATCACTGAAGAAAACTTGACATTCATCTACCATATCAATGACTTTTTTTCTGTCCTAAGACTCTTTAATGAGCCAAATCCTTACTAAATGGCACTGCTAGAAAACAGCTAGCTTACATACTCTTTTCTGTGCTGTCCCTATACTCATCAACTGTAAGACCTTAATCAGTGCTACAACAAAGTGGCAAGATCCGCAGCAAATTTGCCCTACAGATCAATGTCTTGCACTTAAAAATTTGGGAATGAGTGGAAGCCTCCTGTATCCTAACCTCAAAACAACTACACTGCATTCATAATCTCATCTGCAAACCTGAAAAATATCCCGTTCTATTATTATTGAGATCTACTCACCTACAAGAACTCTCCACTTTAACTACACATTTAAATGACTAAATCTCATAATAACAGAGGGAACTCACAATAATCATCCTGTATTGCCAATAAGTGGAACTCCAGCCCAACTTTTATAGAACAAGTCAGTATCTTCAAATCATTTGCAACATGATCTCCAATAGTGATAGAAGAGGATAAAAAGATAATGGAAGATTTGTAGTGATAAGGGGCTACTGGCAAGGGAGGAGGATTACACTGGCATGTATTTATAGTTCACCTAAAACTGGTATAATGGACCTTAAGAAAATTCTGGGAGAAATATTTTCAGGAAGGAATATTACGTATAGGTGGGGGACTGGAATTTGATTTGCAGCAGTGATGGTGTGTCTGGGGGACCCAGAAGGAAGAATATAACAAAGGAGGATAGATTTTTTGAAGAAATTTATGAAAATATTTGGCATGGAACATGTGAATTCAGTAGCAGGAGTTTGGAGTGAATTTACATATTTCCCAAGATATGAAAAATGGGCTAGGCTAAAGCTAGACAGAATTTACATTTCACAGGAACATGTGCATTTAATTGAAAGTATTGATATGCACCTATTAAATATTTCAGATCATAATCCAATAATAATTAAAATAAAAACACAGGGTAATGAAATAAGACACTGGTGCTTTCCCACCTATCTGTTGAAAAGAGAGGAATGGGTAATCAATATTATTCAGGAGCTATTAGAGAGGATAGAAATATATTCATAAAATATAGCTAGGGAGTGGGATAAAATTAAGGTGAAGTTTAAAAATAGGGTGAAAATAAAATAAAGGGGGCTATGGTTAAGAAGTAACAAGAATTATTTAGAGGGAATGATAAATGAAAAAGTATTGCAGAGTAGAGGGAATCTCAGAGAACAAGAAAAAGGTTTACTGCAGAATGCTAAGCAGAAAATGAGGGATTGCCTTGATAATATGCATGAGTTTAGAAAGATTGCTGGTAAGCAACTCTTTTTTGATAACAGTAGAGCAAAAAACATTCTAGCATAATGACTTGGCCAACAGAAATTAGAAAGGGCAGTCACCAAGCTTAGGGAGACTGTAACAAGGAAGGTAACGAGATCCTGTAGAGATATTAGAAATATTTTGGAAATTCTATGAAAGCCTGCATAAAGCAGAAAAATATGGAAATCAAGAAAAGATACAAATGGAAATGCTTATGGAAGAATTAAATATGCCCAGATTGGAGGTAAATGAGGCTCAATTACTAATGGTTAGGATAGGAAGAGATGAGAGAAAATATTGTGATATATAACCAATCTACAGGAAAGTCCCCATGAACAGATGATATTCTTTTGTTTGGGATTGCCTGATCCATGCAGTCCTGTAGGTGCTGGTAGAAGGCATTTGTAAGTGATTCAGCGGTTTGAGTAATGTTTACCACTGGCTCAGGGGCCTTAAAGGAGACCACACTAGTTTTAGAAGTGTGAAATCGGCTTTTGAGAAGTTTTTCACTGTGGTCTTTTTGTTTCAGGTGGGCGGGATGAGGACCTCCAGCGAGATTAGTTTATGATCTGATCTCACCAGTGAGGGGTATACTTCCGGTGTTGAACATTTTGATCCCATGTTCGTGATGATGAGATCAAGTATGTTTTCTCCTCTTGTGGGGATGGTGACTAGTTGTTCCATGGCATTTGAGTTTATGAACTCCAGGAATCTTTGGGTTAGAGTGTTCGGGCTTGAGTAGTGTTCCCAGTCTATATTAGGGTAGTTGAAGTCACCTAGTATGATGGTGTTTGGAGATACATTTATCCCCTCCAATGTTTTCAGGAAGGCCATGTGAGGTTCCTGAGTTTGAGAGGGTGGCCTGTAACATGCTGCAAATTGCAGAGCAGTCTTGCCTATGGTTAATTGCACCTGGATGGTCTCCGATGCATCGTGCGTTGCCACCAACCTTGAGGTGTGGGTGTCCTTTATGAATATGGACACCCCCCCCTCCTTTCTTGGTGTTGTCCCGATTTTGGGGCGGAACGCATGATATGAGGTGAAACCTGTTAGTGCTGGGGTGCTCTCAGGAGCCTTGAACCAGGTTTCTCTCACAGCACAGACATCGATGTTCTCCATATTGAGAAGGGCCTCGAGTGCGTGCATCTTGAGAGTGAGACTTCTGGCATTGAGCAGCATTACCCTTAGTTTTTTTCCTTTTTGGTGTTCTAGGGTGGTAGGTTTAGAATTTGAGCCTTGCCTAAAAAGGCACTATGGGGTGGCAAGAGCCTTTGCCAATAACCGGAAGCCGAGGGGTGAGAGGTGCAAGCCGTCCCTTGTGAAGCAGCGTGGCTTGTCCAGCATGTCATCCCAGGCAGACAGACATTGGATCCCCTTTGAATGACACCAGAATTTAAGCCAATTATTAAAGCTGATCATCTTATCACTGTATTGTGGCATCATTCTAGGTGAAGGTAGGATACTGCTCAAGGTCAGGGTCATACCTGCCTGGGCTACATAATCAGAGAGCTCCTCGATGTCCCTTTTCATGTAGTCCAAGGAGGTACGTCTCAGGTCGCTGACACCAGCGTGGACAATGACTGAGTCGTACTTGTACCTGCTGTTGAAAGACCTGAGTGCTTGCGTTATGTGGCAGATTCTAGCACCCGACAGGCAGCTTACTGTGACCTTCTCCTTACTCAGTCTGGTGAGCGGACGTCAGTGTGTCTGACTATGGAATCACCAATGACAAGTGTGTCTGGCATTTTGTTTGGCCTTAAGGGCTGTGACTGTTTGACACTCTGACTGTGTGGTCTATGTGTTGCATGTGTTGGGTCGTGAGGTGGTAGTTGTTTGGGTGTCTGCTTTGGTGGCCTCTGCTGTTTTGGTAAATTTTTGATCAGAGCCTCCGAGTATGTCTTTGTGTGAGTATGTGTATGATTTGAAGTTGTGATGGTACCATGTGTGACTGGGTATGTATTGTGTGTGGTTACCTTCTCCTCCTGTCTGGTCTTTCCAGTCCTATGTTGAGAGAGCTCAGCCTCCAGTTTGGCCGTATAGTTGCATCTCGCATGTATTTGTGTTTTGTGGGAGGAGGAGAGGATTGTCTGTGTACATGAGGCAATTGTAACATTGCCTCAATATTCCCAGGTTCACCAGTTGAGCTGGAGAGGACACTAGCAACTGATCCCTCAACATACTAGAAGTAGTAGATAAAGAGACTTTCAAAGGACTCGGGGAAGTGGGTTTTAGGCTGGTGGGGTACTATCTATAATAAGAGTGCTTTATCAAGGTGCAAGTACTGTAGGAGTAAGTGCTAGGCTTTACAGATAGAGAATAGTCTACTTGGGAATCAAGTAGAGATTAACTTTTCAGTTATAGGATATGCTGGTTAGATCAGCAGTACAGCTCGAGGAAGGTAGTTCTAAGGGAAAATTTGAAGAGTGGAATTTAGATGGCCCGAATAGTTAACCTTGTTTAACCGCTGCTCTTGTGTGCAACAGTGGCAACTCCGCTTCATCGGCGCTAACGTGCGTTTAGCGTGTTTTATAGCAGGGGCTGAAGGGAGCTAGGAATTGGCCCAAAACGACCAATGGACTACTAGTTTCTGGCTGAAACTTCACCAAATCGGACAGAAAGGCCGCTCAGTGCCTCCCACTCCCACTGGTAAGCAAAGAAACTTCCCTCCTCCCTAATAAGGCAATGGATCAGTAACAGGAACTATAAACAAAGCCCAGGGATCAGCAACTCTGAAACTGGACTACTCTAGTTCAGTAAGGCGGAAAACAAGAGATTTTTGTTTTATTACAGAGATAAGGAAAAAACAGACAGTAAATGCTATAAATGCTGTAAATCGGCTAGCGACTTTAGTGTGTAGCCTACAGAAACAATTTGCAACAATTAGTAACTTAAAGTGCAATAAACAGTGTAAAATGCAGAAATCACTTAAAGTAGCAGTAAAACAGGCGAAATGCAGTCGCTAGCTTAATAACAGTGGAAAAGCCACATAAAAATACTTATATCTGGTAGAAAGTCACTCTTTTAGCTCTCTGCTGCTTGGATCACTCTGCAGGCCACCACGAGGATCTGTGCTGAGTTGGTACAAGCTGGAAAACGCGTGTTTAGCGTGTTTTATAGCAGGGGGCTGAAAGGAGCTAGGAATTGGCCCAAAACGACCAATGGACTACTAGTTTCTGGCTGAAACTTCACCAATTCGGACAAAAAGGCTGCTCAGTGCTTCCCACTCCCACTGGTAAGCAAAGAAACTTCCCTCCTTCCTAATAAGGCAATGGATCAGTAACAGGAACTAAAAACAAAGCCCAGGGATCAGCAACTCTGAAACTGGACTACTCTAGTTCAGTAAGGTGGGAAAACAAGAGATTTTTTTTTTTTTTTTTTTTTTTTTTACAGAGACAAAGAAAAAAACAGACAGTAAATGCTTTTAAGCGGCTAGCACACTTGAGTGTGTTAGCCTACAGGTAAAATTAAGCAACAAATAACTTTTTTAAGAGTGCAAAACAGTTAATCAACACAAAAACAGTTTAAATAGAATGCAGAGCTATATAAACAGGCTAAGATGCAGTCGCTAAGCAGTAAATATTCAAAAAGCCAGAAAAAAATACTTAAATCAGTTATAGCAAATACAGTTATAACAAATGCTCTGAAATATACTGTATATTTCCAATATGTTTGAGAAGGACAGTCAGAACACAAGAAGGTTCAGGCGAAAAAGAAAAAAAAAGTTTTGTTTTACTTTTTGAAAAGGGAAAAAGGAGGAACAGAAGGCCTTATCAAATGTTCTCTCTGTATTAAGAAGAATGAGCTAATGACACTAGATTGGGAGGTGTGTCACAGTAGGGGCGGGCAACTGCAAAGCCACCAATTAAAAGCACTACAGAGTCAAATGAAAGTTTTTAAACAGATAAGGATTTGTGAAGATTCTGAATAGACAAAGTGCTTTATATATATTAAATTATAAAAACAGTAATCTGTAAAAATAATCAAAAGATACTTATATTTTGTAGCTCAGTTGCGGTCAAACAACTTCTCCAGCCTGCACTGGCACCCTTCCTGATACTTTAAGTGATCACTTAACGTTTACTATAAGAAACCAACCTTTTATCAAAAAAAAAAACACCACTACAATTGTGTGTAATCTTTCCTCCTCCTCAGAATGATACCTTCATTCATATCTTAAATTCCTGTAACTGGTCTGTTTTACATACTTTTCCATTAGATCATACTGTAAAACCAACTAATTCTACATTCCTGAATACTCTGAATGATTATGCACCTAAAAGGACAATAAGAATCAAACCCAACCCATCTCATTGGCTATGTAAGATACAAAACAGATTAAATAGGCACTCAGAGATGGGAACTAGAAAACATGGGTGCACAACAAAACTGAAGAAAACCTTCAAACATAGAAACATCATTAAAGCCAGAATCAACCTACACAAGAAAACTTACTAAACAAGTTCTCAGAATCTGAATCATAACAATCATAAGGCCTTTTTGTCATCTATCACAGGTCTTCTACACCCTGGCCAAGTCAGGCCACCAACCTCATCCATGGAAAATCACTCCACTGCTTATCTTTTCAGTAACCACTTCATATAATCCATGACATGTCTACTAACTAATATTACTACTACCAACACACCATCCTCATCACAGCCAACAAATAACTTAAAACCATACTGCTTTGAGCCTATTCCAAGTACCACCATAAAAAAGACTCCTCCTTGGATTAAAGCTAACCACTTTCTCCCCTAATAATCAGCACAATACATCAAAATGGTAGTAGATGCCCTAGCTTTACCAATCTCCACCCTGATAAACCATTACATCAGGGAAGCCTGTATCACTTCTCTGTGGAATAAATCTTATACTTTACCTTTACACAAAGGTGGATTCTCAAACTACAGATAAATAGCTGTAGTATTACACCTTAGCAAAAGTCCTGGAAAATGCAGTAAATCCCAACTATTTCAGTTCATCAAAAACAAAAATCTCCTGTCTCCAAGCCAGCATTGCTTCCTTCCCTCCTATAGCACTACTACTGTCTTGCTTAGCTTCATCACCACTATTAACCAGAAACTGAAATGACAGCAACTTTGGTGCTAACCATTTTGCTTTAACTGTCAAAAGCATTTGATAACAGTATCCCACCAACTACTCCTACAAAAGTTATCCACCTTAGGTTTACTACCTCCTTCAGTCTCCAGGTTTAATAACTACTAGTCTGGCATGCATCAGACAGTCAAGTTGCAAAACAAAATCTTGCCTTTTCAAACAGTTTCAGCAGGTGCACCTCAGGTTCCACGCTTGGTTCTATATTTAAAGTATTCATAAATTACTTGCATACAGCTAGGAAACATGCCACCATTTTCCAATATGCAAATAATTCTACATTGATCTGCAATACCAAAACAACAGATACACATTTAACAGCTTACTCAGGAAGCCTGCTCTTCTATCAAAGCTTAGCTTTCCAAGTCTCAGGTGCCCCTCAACCCAAAAAAGTTTCAGCTTATCCTATTCACTAAACGCATTTCTAATAATAAAAAAATGTTTTATTATTTCCTTCAATCTTACCAAAATTGTACTTGTTTCGCATAATAAACTTCTAGGAATCATCACTGATGAAAACTTGACATTCATCTACCATATCAATGACTTTTTTTTTCTGTCCTAAGACTCCTTAATGAGCCAAATCCTTACTAAATGGCACTGCTAGAAAACAGCTAGCTTACATACTCTTTTCTGTGCTGACCCTATACTCATCAACTGTAAGACCTTAATCAGTGCTACAACAAAGGGGCAAGATCCACAGCAAATTTGCCCTACAGATCAATGTCTTGCACTTAAACATTTGGGAATGAGTGGAAGCCTCCTGTATCCTAACCTCAAAACAACTACACCGCATTCATAATCTCATCTGCAAACCTGAAAAATATCCCGTTCTATTATTATTGAGATCTACTCACCTACAAGAACTCTCCACTTTAACTACACATTTAAATGACTAAATCTCATAATAACAGAGGGAACTCACAATAATCATCCTGTATTGCCAATAAGTGGAACTCCAGCCCAACTTTTATAGAACAAGTCAGTATCTTCAAATCATTTGCAACATGATCTCCAATAGTGATAGAAGAGGATAAAAAGATAATGGCAGATTTGTAGTGATAAGGGGCTACTGGCAAGGGAGGAGGATTACACTGGCATGTATTTATAGTTCACCTAAAACTGGTATAATGGACCTTAAGAAAATTCTGGGAGAAATATTTTCAGGAAGGAATATTACATATAGGTGGGGGACTGGAATTTGATTTGCAGCAGTGATGGTGTGTCTGGGGGACCCAGAAGGAAGAATATAACAAAGGAGGATAGATTTTTGAAGAAATTTATGAAAATATTTGGCATGGAACATGTGAATTCAGTAACAGGAGTTTGGAGTGAATTTACATATTTCCCAAGATATGAAAAATGGGCTAGGCTAAAGCTAGACAGAATTTACATGTCACAGGAACATGTGCATTTAATTGAAAGTCTTGATATGCACCTATTAAATATTTCAGATCATAATCCAATAATAATTAAGATAAAAACACAGGACAATGAAATAAGACACTGGTGCTTTCCCACCTATCTGTTGAAAAGAGAGGAATGGGTAATCAATATTATTCAGGAGCTATGAGAGAGGATAGAAATATATTCATAAAATATAGCTAGGGAGTGGGATAAAATTAAGGTGAAGTTTAAAAATAGGGTGAAAATAAAATAAAGGAGGCTATGGTTAAGAAGTAACAATAATTATTTAGAGGGAATGATAAATGAAAAATTATTGCAGAGTAGAGGGAATCTCAGAGAACAAGAAAAAGGTTTAATGCAGAATGCTAAGCAGAAAATGAGGGATTGCCTTGATAATATGCATGAGTTTAGAAAGATTGCTGGTAAGCAACTGATAACAGTAGAGCAAAAAACATTTTAGCATAATGACTCGGCCAACAGAAATTAGAAAGGGCAGTCACCAAGCTTAGGGAGACTGTAACAAGGAAGGTAACGAGATCCTGTAGAGATATTAGAAATATTTTGGAAATTCTATGAAAGCCTGCATAAAGCAGAAAAATATGGAAATCAAGAAAAGATACAAATGGAAATGCTTATGGAAGAATTAAATATGACCAGATTGGAGGTAAATGAGGCTCAATTACTAATGGTTAGGATAGGAAGAGATGAGAGAAAATATTGTGATATATAACCAATCTACAGGAAAGTCCCCATGAACAGATGATATTCCTGTGGAAGTTTGGAAACTAGGAGGGGAAAAAACTGATAAAGATCTGGAAGGATTTGTTTAACAGTAGTTTAAGAGGAGGAGACGTACCAACATCCTGGAAGAAAACAGTGGTAGCTGTAATACCTAAATAGGGTAAAGATCCATCATACCCAGCTTCACACAGGTCCATTTCTATACTAAACTGTGATTATAAATTGTTCATGTCTATAATGGCTAAACGAATTACAGAAATAATGGCAAAATTGATAAATATGGATCAGTGTGGTTTTGTGCAGGAGAGGCAAACATCTGATAACATTAACAGAACAGTGATGATCAGGAGGGAAGCAGAGTGTAAGAAAATACCATTGTTGAGTCTTGATGCAGAGAAAGCATTTGATAGAGTTAAGTGGGACTTTATGAGCAGGGCAATGGAATGGAAACTTTTGCATGTTCTGAAAAAATATATAAAATATTTGCATTATGTTTAGAACCACTGGCAAAGAAAATAAGGAACTCAGGCATTCAAGAATATAATTAGTATGGTAGTCAAGAAAAGTTGGGTCTATTAGCAGATATTATTTTATACCTAACTAAACCATAAAGAGACATTACAATGCTGTGGAACATTTTGAGACATTTTCAAATCTTTTTAGCATACAAAATGAATGAATCAAAAACAAAGGCAATAGCAGTAAATTATGTACCCACACACAATATTTACCAGGACATGATAAAATTAAGTATGTAGTAGCATGGATTAAAAATGATTCTGGTGTGACAGCTAAGGATATGGGGGAAGAGACTAAACAAAAGATAATACAAAAACTGAGAAAATGGAAACTTTGTAATACGGATGTGGATAGTAAGATACAAGGAGTGAAAATGTGTTTAGTCCCTTTAGTCTTATACACAGGTCAGGCACATTTTTTTATCAACTAGAGAAGTTGTGGATAGCAATTAATAAACAGCTGAAGGGCTTTATCTGGGAGGGGAAGACGGCAAGAGTTAAATGGGATAAGATAATTCTTCTAGTAGAAAAGGGAGGATTGTGATTACCCAATGTGAAGGGGTATTTCAGAGCTACACTGTTAAAGCTACTATACATAGCAGAAGCAGAAAACTGTAATTCAAAGTGGAAATGGATGATGTTGAAATGGGGGGGGCTCAGGAAACAAGGAGAGACTGGATTTTGGATGCCAGCCTTTAAGGAGAATAACAGTAATTATATAGAATATTATATCCATAAAGTAGCAGAAAGTATTCTAAAAACTAAGGCAACATGGGAATGGAGAAAGTTTCTGCTGATAGGGATGACTGCAATTAGGGATATAGACAATAGGCAAGAGAGACTGGAATTTATTGGAGAAAACTAGCAAATGAACCAAGGTATTGGGAGCAAATAACTAGAGAGTAAAAGTAATAGAATGGGAAGAGGCCAAGAATGTATTTGGACTGCAGGTTACAGATTACATTCCCTATCAAGGATTGATAGAGTATAGGCAAAGAAAAAAATAATAGGGGGCCCTAAACGAAAGACCAGCACTGGTGGAGTTTTTAGTAGAATCTAGAACAGAAGCTGCTATTAAAAAAGGAATAAATAGTAGACCATACAAAAAACGAAAGACCAGCACTGGTGGGGTTTTTAGTAGAATCTAGAACAGAAGCTATTAAAAAAGGAATAATTAGTAGACCATATAAAATATTACATAACTATAAGAGTCAATCAGAGGAGGTTAGAAAGGATTGGGAAGAGAGACTAGATAAGCAATTCACAAAGAAACAATGGGATGATATATGTATGTCTCCCAAATATGCAACAAAATCTAGAAGATTTTAGATTTTTGCTTGGAAATATTCACATAGATATTTGTATATGCCTAGAAGACTCCAGATAATTTTTCATTATGTAGGCGGTAAATGTTAGTGGTATGATGGGGAAGAAAGAGGTACTTGGGAACATATTTTCTGTGAGTTGAAAGACATTAAGGATTCCCTGCAGGATGCACTGTCGGAGATGCTGGGTGGGTGGAGTAGTGTGACGAGGGAGATGATTTTTTCGGAGCTATGATATAGAATTGGAATTGCCTAGACATGGTAAGGCCTTGCTGTGTCTTTATGGTGGCTGCCAAAAAAGCAATTACTAGAAAATGGAAATCACAATCTAAACCAACTATATTAGAAGTAGTGAATATAGTAACAGAGATAAAACAATTGGAATTGAGATCTTTAATAAAGGGTAGGATCAAACAACGTAGGAAAGAATGGGAATTGTGGGAACAGTGCATACAGGGGAGGAATGAGGTTTAAAAGAAGGCAGGACTTAAATGTGCTATGTAATGTTTGACTGAAAATGATTGGGTAGATTATAAGTAATGTATAATGTTTGCAACTGGGAATGTGTCAGTATGGTATGTGATGTAAAATGCTTGCAACTAGGATTGTGTTGGTGTGGTTTGTTTTCATTTATGTAATTATATAATTGCTTATGTTGTAAGTGATGGTTTAATAAAGAGGTTTCTTATTTAAAAGAAAAGGGGCAGGAATTGAATAATTTATGTAATGTTGCTTAGGTTATATGATATATAGTAATATGTGAAGTATAATGTTGTTAATGTTAATTTGTTAACAGTTTGATTACTTTGTATAAATGTAAATTTGCCTATGTCACAAGTGATAATTCAATAAAGATGTTTAAAAAATATCTTCAAATCATTCAAACAGAAACCAAAGTAATACATGTTATAGGCCTGGCTATGTTCTTGTCTCTCACCAGGTTAAGTCCTTTCCCATTCTTCAACAGTTACCCAATATATGTGCACACTGGCCATCTTTCTTTGGACAAAATTGCACAACTGCCCCTATTGTTTAACACGTGATATTTCTCCATATTTACTGTCTTCACATAGTAAATGTTTAAGTTGCTTATTGTTTGTAAACATATTCTACTTCATCTAGAATGTTTTAATTCATGCTCATTATTGTACTACTGTATTGTAATTTTTGTGGTACTTTTCAGCCTGAGCTCCTGCTGAAAAAGGAGTTCTTCCCAGTCGGACTACCCTAGTCAACAAATGCACAGTAAATAAAATGAATACATGTAGAAGTTACAGAAGTAGATGTGCGTGCTTCTTATCAGCCATCTGCAGTGGTTTGGATCAATTTACTCTTACAGTTCCATCTGTTGGAATATCTCACTCAGATTTTTGACTTTGTACTCAGTCACTCTGCAGACAAGATCTACCCATCAGCTGTATCAAATTCTCATCACTGTGTGATTGTCTCATCCCTGTTTTTTTTTTAAAGTTTACAAAGCATTTGTTAAAGTTAGCTTTTATATGAGGCCACTTTTAAAAGATCCATTTCCTCCTTGGGACCTTTGTTTCATGTTCTTGAGTAGCTAACTTTACCCCTTGTTTAGCCTGTACCTTCTGCTATGTAAAAGCTCCTACCTTGTGATCGTCACTTCAGGCAGAAGGGTTTCTGAGTTGCAGTCCTTTTTTACACACTTGCCTCATGCGATTTTTCTTAGACATTTTTTGTGAAGTAATCCTTTTATGGCTAAAGTGACTACAGAGTCCAGTTTCAAAAATGCATACATCTTCCAGTTTTCTTACCTGAGCATTTTGACCAGGAATAGCTGCATGGACATAAATCATCAGTTGAGGTTTTATACTCATAAAACCAAGTCTTTCTGTTCATAGAGATTCTCAGCTTTTCACCTCTTTCTCAATTTTTTGTTTTATCTACCGCAACCTTGACAAAATGGGTTTTGGACAGCATTCAACTGGATAATTTTGCTAATTCTCACATGTTTTTTTCTGAACTGTGTCTTTGTGTGATATTTGAAAATTGTGCAGTGACTACCTGTTCTTCTTTAAACATTTTTGCTTTGCCCTGTAAGTTAAATATCGAGGTCCAGGTCTTCTTTTTAGGTCACTGTTATAAGGAGTCTGTTCTCATAAGGGAGATCTCCCAAAATAATTTATGTAGGGTTCTGTCCTGCTGTTACTGAGGATGGACCTCATCATTTCAGATTTGATAGTTATCTACGTAGCCAAACGAACATATCAGATTGAGTAGTTCCATCTTCTGTAACATACCCACCCTCTTTCCCCAGTTGTTATAGAGGTATCCTTTTCACATGGCATCACATGGCATCACTACGCATCTGGAGAGAAATGACACCAGAGTGCATCCCTGAAGAGGGGAGGGACTGAGGTAGCAAGGGGAATGTTTTACATGCCTGAGTGCCTCTTGGCCTTAGTCTTGCTGTTACCAAGGATGAACCTTTTCATTCACTGGTATTATTATGGTGCATATAATGTTTATCCAGGAAGCCTTTTGAAATTCATAATTTTATTTATGTTGCAAATCAGATAGATGGGCTGATGAGAGCAGCAGTGGTAGGAACTTTTGAGCATGTTAGAGCAAACCTCCTCATCTCCAACTCATCCTGTGGGATAACCACATAATTCCTAGCAAGCTGATAGAATTTCTACAGCAATTCCTGAGTCTGCTGATTTTTTGTCATCAGTGGCTTCCCACATCACTTCAACTGATCCCTCTCAACCCAGAGGGATAGAAGCTATGTTCCAAGATATCCCAATATTGCCATGATGTTCTTCATGTTTCACTGTTGCAGTCATTACATTTGGGTAATCTGCTGGCAGGTTGCCCTCAGTTGGCCTGAATAACAAAGTCTTTGGTCCTGCATCGGTTGCTGTCTCCGCTTCCATGATGTCAGGTCTTCAGGGGTATAAAACATGCAGCCGACGCCATTTTATTCAGTCTTTCTTGCTGTACGGTGCCAGAAGCATAAGCAGTTTGCAAGTGCTGGTCGGTCGACTCCTGAAATTTTTGTATTCGAGTTTCAGAACCAAAGTCTTCAAACTAAAGCTAAGTACCCCGTTGGGGAAACCTTTTTCTTGCTCCTTACCGATGTCAGTAAAAGTTAATAATTTAATTACTTGTGGGAAGCAAATATCTCATAAGGATTTCCATTTGTGCTGTATTCCTTGCCTAGGCCCAGATCACAATGTGCCTTGCTGTCGATTTTGTTCTAGATTTAACCAACGCACTATTAAACGTCTGTATATTTTTGCTTCTATATTTTTTGGTACAAGATTTAATTATTCTGAAATGTCGTCGGTTAGCAGTCCAACTACCGGAGTTCACAAAAATGCAGAGAAAAAGGCAGAGACAGACCGTCGAGGTCCAAAACCGATGATGAAGCTTCTCCTAAGCCAGTTACCGGTACTCAGTGAGGCGCTTTCGCAGCCCCTGATACCCGCTACTTTTGAGTCGCAGGCCTCTACTAAAACCCATTTGGAGTCCGGTACGCAGCGAGATTGGATTGGATGGGTCTGGAGTCGCTGAGCAGGCACCGGCTTCTGACGGTGTTTTCAGACCTCAACATTTTTATATTAAACTGAGCCAGCAACAAAAACAAGGTCTAAAACTTCTTCTATGTCTACAAAACTGACTCATGAGCCATGTGCTCAGGCCCCTATGCCTAAAAAACAGATGATCAAAATGGCTGAAGATTTAATTACCTTGATCAGGGGTTCCCAACCCCCCCCCCCCTGCTAAGAGGCCTAGGCAAGGCACTAATTATGAATCTTCAGATCAGGTTTCCATTTCTTCTGATTCCTCTTCTGATCAGGAACTGTCTATCCCACCCTATGAGGATTCTGATGCAGAGGAATCCATCCCATCTGCCTCTCCTCCTGAGGATTACTCTTTTGGAGAGACTTTGCGTACTTTAAGGGAACATTATCACTGGGAGAGTCAGGACTTCTCTGAGTCAAAAAAGAGGCTTAAGGATTTCCTTCTTCTTTCTCAGCATAGGCCTTTGGCAATTCATCCTGTATTAGACATTGTTGATGTCTTTTCAGAATCAAGCATGGCTCCTGATTCCCTGCCTCCGGCTCCTAGTATGCCAGACAGATATTACAGGGTTCCTGACTCCCACAAATTTCTATTCAAAAATCCTGCTGCTGATCCTGAGACTATTTCTCAGGGCCCCAAGGGTGTAAAGGCCTATACAGTCAAAAACCCTACCCATTCTGATAGAGATTCTAGGGCACTGGATAGATGGAGAAAGAAGGTTTATATGTCTGCAACCTTGGCGATCAGGGCCTTAAACTGTCAATTTCATATGCTTAAATATCAACAGCATGTTATGGGCTTACTGAAACAGAAAATGATGTTGATTTCTGATTGTGTGGAAAATAGAGTTACAGGAATTATTGCATTCAGCAGAACAGATTGGAAAGCATACTTTGCAATATGGCTTCTTGTAGGGCTGCCGTTACTGGATCTGTGATTAGAAGGCATGCCTGGCTCAAGGAGCAAAATCTGCCTGATCATGTTAAAGCTAAATTGTTGGATGCCCCTTTGCAGCATGATACTCTGTTTGGTAATAAGGCAGAAGAAGTTTTAAAGAAAATGGAAGACGAAGCTAAATCTATGCAAACTGTAAAAGATTTCTTGCAAGTGCAGCCACCCAGGTTCAGTAGACACTGGCCTACTAAAAATTGGTCCTTTCCTGTGTCCACCAGAGCCACTCAGGGCAAATCCAGGCACTCAAAAGGCTCCAGATACCAATCACAGGGTTCTTACAGGTCAAAGCAATGGGGTGCCTCCACCTCCAAATCTGGAGGAAGCAAAGCACAACCCTATAGTAAGCAGTCTTAATGACTTTCTTCTACCATCACCAAGCACTTATCTTTTGACAGCCCCCTTGGGGGGAAAACTAGCACTTCATGTTCAAAATTGGCAGTTAATTACCCAGGACAAGTGGGTAATAAACATATTATCCCAGGGGGTACATATTTCATTTCCATACTTTGCCAATTCCAAACGGATGGCCGGATCTGCCACAAAACCACTGGGCAGAGGCCCAGAAACAAGTCATGTCCCTCATAGATATGGGGCTATTCAACTGGTACCAGAAAAGGAAAAAGGACAAGGTTTTTATTCAAGGTTTTTCCTGGTACCCAGAAAGGGCAATTCATGGCGTTCAATACTGGGCTTATCAATTCTGAACACGTTCCTGGACATTCCAAAATTCAAAATGCTGACTTTACAACAGCTACTGCCTATGCTAGGCAGGAATGCTTGGTTAGTAACTCTAGACTTTAGAGGCATACCTGCATATCCCAATAAGGGAATCCTGCAGAAGATACCCCCACTTCAAAGCAGGTTTTTTGCATTACCAATTCTCTGTACTGCCCTTTGCCTTATCTACTGCGCCCAGGGTCTTTACAAAGTGTCTGGCACCAGTAATTGCATTCTGCAGACAAAGAAGCATTCAAATTTATCCTTATCTTGACGATTGTCTCATTCAAGCAGAGGACAAGAACACTCTTCTTCAATATTTGGTGTTTGTAAAAAGGCTTCTAGCATGCCTAGGGTACACCATAAACTAAAAGAAATCACAACTGGTACCCTCTCAAATAATTACATTCCTGGGTGCAAGCTTGAATACAACTGCCCAGATGGCTTACCTCACTCCAGACAAAGGCAACTGACAACATACTTCAAACAAATGGCAACAAAAACCCAATTATCTTCAAGACAAATTCTGCAGGCTTTGGGGTTCATGGCATCCTGCATTCTACTAATTCCATATGCGAGACTGCATATGAGGAAACTTCAATGGGACCTAAAATGTTTATGGAGTCAACATTGTCATAGCCTGGAAACAATGATTCCTCTCATTCCCTGCCTTCAACAGGAGTTTCTTTGGTGGGCTGAGATATGTCACCAAAACAAGGGACTGTCATTCACTCTTCCCCCTGCCACCCAAACCCTAACTACAGACACATCGACTATGCTTGGGTGGCCCACCTAGCAGGGAGATGCATTCAGGGCAAATGGAGCCCAAACCAAATGCATCTGTATATCAACCAGAAAGAGAAGTTAGCTGTTCAGAATGCTCTGACAGCCTTCAAGGACTTACTTCATCCAGGACAACTACTGATAAAGACGGACAACACCACAGTTATGTGGTACATAAACAGGGGGGGGGTACACATTCCTACCCCCTTTGCAGATTAGCCATGGCTTTGTGGAACACAGCCTTGACTTATCAAATACATCTTCAAGCTCAATTCCTGCCAGGAAAGCAAAATACTCTGGCAGATGACCTAAGCAGAAATCTTATGGACCCGCACGAATGGAAGTTGGATCCACAAATCTTCAGCATGTTAACACGGAAATGGGGGAGCCCAGACATAGATCTATTTGCTTCTCCCCAAAATTATCAGTTGAACAAATTCTGCACAAGAACTCATCACAACAAAAGCATGGAAAAGTGGATGCTCTATCCTTCAGCTGGAAAAACCTATCAGTCAATGCCTTTCCCCCTCTGCCTCTACTCTCCAAGGTCTTACTAAAAGTCAGACAGGAAAAACCAAGAATGATCCTAATTGCTCCAGACTGGCCTCGCCAGCACTGGTACCTGCTTCTAAGGAATATGTCTCACCTTCCTCCATGGTACTTGCCTCAAATACCTCATCTACTCTCTCAGCAGAACTAGCAAATTCTGCACACTCGGCTCCAAACTCTGAATATGGCAGCATGCCTAATCAACTAATTATTCAAGCAACACCTCTCAGTAAATCTGTGATGGATGTCATTTTAGAAGCCAGAAGGCCTAGTACAAGAAAATCTTATGCTGATAAATGGAAGAGATTCTGTGCTTGGAACCAAGCACAAGGAATAGACGCAGCAAAGCCCAATATTCCTCAGATTTTACAATATTTGATGGAGATGCTTGACAAGGGCCTATCTTTTTCTTCAATAAAAATCCATGCCTCTGCCATCTCGGCTCATTACAACACAGAGCCTCCCCTCTTTTCTCATCCACTGCTTAAACAGTATCTTAGAGGGGCCAAAAATGTAAGGCCTCCCAGAAGAGCACCAGCTCCTGCATGGGACCTCAATTTTGTGCTGGAAAAACTCACCCTGCCTTCTTTTGAACCAGCAGCTACTGCGGATATAAAATTTTTATCTTGGAAAACAGCTTTTCTTTTGGCAGTCACTTCAGCAAGAAGGGTTTCAGAACTACAGGCCCTCATGGCAATGGAGCCTTTTATTATATTTTACCTGGACAGGGTGTCCCTCAGGACCAATCCCTCTTTTATGCCTAAGGTGGTATCCAGTGTGGCTCTTAACCAGACCATTCACCTGCCACCATTTTACCCAAATCTGCAGAACAAGGGGGAGCGGATTCTGCATTCATTGGATGTACACAGACAACTAAGATTCTACTTAAATAGGACCAAATATCTAAGAAAGTCTGAACAACTACTGGTAGCATTTGCTGCAGGATCAGAGGGGAAGGCTATATCAAAGCAGACTATTTCTAAATGGATTAGCCGCTGTATTTGTTTCTGCTATTTGCACCATGGTAAACCAGTGCCCAAGGGGATCAGATCCCATTCCACCAGGGCTGCCTCTACTTCAGCAGCTTTTCTCAGAGGGGTCCCAACCAAAGACATTCTAGAAGCTGCTACTTGGAGCTCTGTTCATACCTTCACAAAGCATTATCATTTACCTCTCTTCTCCAAATCCAGGGCAGGCTTTGCCACTGCAGTCCTGCAGTTACATATATGTATCTTTCTGAGAGCCAGTTTTTTAATTATAGTTAGGCCATCCATTGTATTGCTCACAAATATTTAGTAAAAAAAAACAGTGTTTAGGTTGGATACAAACTGTTCTATTGATATCAGTCATCTATTTTTATGATATAGGATTGAAGTATATATAGGTCATATATTCATAAACATTTACACATAATAGCATTATTGATTATCATTTTATTAAGCTAGGACATGGTAGAGTTTAGCGAAGTATTTTATAGGAAGATAGTAGCGTGACAGTCTGAGGAATCAGGTTGACACCTTTACAGAATGTTGTCGGTGTCCATCTAATGTATTTTTTGTAAATATTTTCTAACAATTTTAACATTTTTAATAATTTTTATAATTTTTTAGTTGGTTTTTAATTACATATAATTCTAATTATATCCACTTTTTCAAATGTCATATCTTATTATGCTTATATATTACATTTCACTGATATCGGCCAGGAACACATTAGCCATTTATAACTCAACTGCTGCTTTAAGAAGAATCTTTAAATAGCTGGTTTTTGGCACCAGATTTAAAATTTAAGGCGTACCCAGCTTAATATTGGTGTTCTGAGGAAGCTCACATTCAGTGAGTGAAAGTGCTTATCTGTTATGTTCTACTTGGTTTTATGGATGTTCTTATTCTGTTGGTTTATATACCGTTGAGTTTATGTTGTGAATAAAGATTTGTCTTCTCACAGAAGGTGGTGGTACACTTATTGGAGTCTCCTGGAAGCCAAGTGAATTGGTGGCAAGATCATTCTTGGATATTCTGCAGGGCCTTATAGCTGCTCCTAATGCTGTTTAGTTCCATCCTCCCATCCATAGCTTTGGGATTCTACTCAAATGTAATGACTACAACAGTGAAACACGAAGAAGATAGTACAGTTGTGTACACTTACCATTAATTTAGATGTTCGAGTGTATTCACTGTTGCAGTACGGGTTACCCACCTGCCCATCCCCCTTTCTATACCTTTTTTTCTTCCCTTCACTATACTCAAGCGCCTTTGTGGTGTATTAGCTTTTAGTTGAAGGTAAAGTTTATGTTTCTAAAAGTACATTTATATATATTTACTGTTTATTTATATATATATTTTTGCTCCCCATTTGGGGGGGCACCTGACATCTGGGGCAAGAAAAACTGTATAAAATGGCGTCAGCTGCATGTTTTATACCCCTGATGACCTGACGTCATGGAAGCGGAGACAGCAACTGAAGCAGGACCCAAGACTTTGTTATTCAGGTCGACTGAGGGCAACCTGCCAGCAGATTACCCAAATGTAATGACTGCAACAGTGAATACACTCGAACATCTACATTTATGGTAAGTGTACACAACTGTACTTTCCTCTCACTCTTTTGGACAGTGAGCTCAAACATCTTGGAAAGGAATGTTATTTCTACTTATGAACATGTTGCCATCCTTTCAGTCACTACACAAAATGTCTGACCATATGTGATAATGGGGTTATAGGCTTACCTGTATATTGTAGGTTCCTCCTGCTATGCCATCCACCACATTTTGTGAAGATATTCATACCAGAGTTCACCAATCTCTTGTATGACTCAGTCATTGATTACCAATACTTGTGCCTTTTGAATCCAGTCACTCAGATGATAATGAGTCTGTTACCCTTGCTAAGAATTTAATTGTATTATGACTGGCATTTGGTTTATACTCAGATTATCACCTCTGCAACACCTAGATTAGGCCATACTCTGAACTGGATATTCCTTTTGGACATGAAAATATTAGGCTAGGTAATGCAACCATTCTCTTGGTCTGACCACTTTCTTGTCAACTTCTGCATATAGCTTCCATGTTATAGTCCTTCCAATCTAGAAGTGAAGGTGATTGTTCTACTAATCATATCAGTTAATATTTTTTTCTCCACAATCCTTCATTTCCTTTTCAGAGAATGATGCAGAATGTTATTATTTTTATAATTATTATTATTAGTCACTGACTGTAATAAGTCTCTGCTCCTGGCACTACACCGAAGCCCCAAGTTATGTAAACCCAGGATCTACTAGGAGATATCAGACCTGGCTTGACTATAATCTTCACCTTCTACTTCAAGAAGGGCAGAATGTGTTTATTTATTGACATTTGTTGACTGGGAAAGTCCAACTGGGACAGGAACCCATTTTCAGTGGAGGGCGGTGAGAAAAGCTCCATTAACACATTATGATTACACCATATTTTACAAGAATGTACAGAACTTACAGTACAATACAGTACAATATAACAAAATGAGAGACTAATAAATTGTGGCAAGTTACAATATCAGAGAAAAACAGAGTAATATATATATATATATATATATATATTTTTTTTTTTTTGTTTACACACACATTGTTTTGTAAATATTGAAATAGATTGAAAGTTAAAAAAAGAAAAGATTATTAGAGGGGTAGTGGTAGGTTGAAAGAATTAATAAAAGGAAATAAAAATCACTAGTGGGGTAATTTTAAAGGGGTGAGGGATTAGAATGATAGTTAAGGTTAGTGAGATTTCTAGAACAGAACAGAGTTGTATAAAGTAACTTATAGATCAAAAAGGGTTTCCTACTGGTTTTGATGGGTAAAGATTGGGGTAAGCTAGAGGAAGGCTCAAGGAGACTAGGATGGCACAGATGCATAACTAGTTGGAGCATAGTCAATGCAATGCAGGTCTGTGGAGTGACATACTTGATTTAGATGAGCATTAAGCTATATGTCAGGCTGAGACTTCTTATCAGAAGGTAGCATTCCCTTTCTGAAAGAGTTCAGCAGCAGGTAACTGAGCAGTACTCTTCCATGTGGTGGACAGATTGCGCATTCCAGCCTGTCTCAACACTAGAGGGGCCTTATCTGTCTCAGAATGTGAGTCTGCTGTTCATTTTCTGCTGACAGTATTGCTATCAGATCTGCTGTACTACTACCACTTGACCCCATGGATGCTGCAGCAGTTTGTCTTTCCATTCCTTGTTGTTTAAATGGTGTTTGACATATTTGATAATGGTGAGCTCATGGCTGTTATCAAGTCTGTGTCTGATGACTTGTGATATAGATCCTTATGCATCAAGACTGATTCCACCTCCTCCCCACTTGGCCTCAAAAGAGGCATTTTTCTAATACCTTTATTGATTTCTTACATTTATCACTGCCACTGGTGCTCATGCAATAACAAAAAAGAAAAACAATTAGCAACATTTTCCATTAACGTCTTGCTTTATACATATTTTTTAAACAATTATCCACTTCAGTATTGCATGAATTGCCCAAGTTATGTATTCCCTTAAATATTACTCCTCCTCCTGAATATTATTCTGTGTGTATTGTTCCCACAAATTCCATTTATTTCTGTGTAATTTACTTCTTCCCTTTTCTAAAGATCTCTACATCTAATTCACAGATCTCTTTTACAATATTCATTACTTAATTTATGGTTGGTTTAAATTTTGATTTCCATTTTTTAGTGTTTGCTTTTTTTGGCAGCCAATAGTATTAAACTTAGCAAAGCCTTATTATGTTAAGACAATTCAGATCTTGCACCTCAGCTTAAAGGAATCATTTCTTTAGTTATAATCTCATAGGTTTATTCCATTGTTCGTGTCCTTAGGCCATAAAGAACACTGACTCATTAAAATTAATTGCAAACACATTATTTCCCATCCAGTGATCAAATTTGCTTTTAAAACACTCAGTATTAGATGTCAACCTAATATCAGCTAGTATATGATTTCAAATTCTAGAAATTGTTTAAATTATATCATTCCATCTTAATTGTGTTTTACAATAAAAAAGTATTAAAATTGATATATTGGTTAATCATTTGCACCACCAAAATTTCTGACAAAGAACTCTTTAGGGAATGTTTAAAATCTGCCAGCTCATTCCATTCCTCGAAAACATGTTCCCAGTTCTTTACATTTGTTATATTTCAAATGGTATATGAACACACAGCAGGTGTTGATGTTAAAAATATGATGGAGAAAGAAGAAAATATGTCCTTTATAGTCATTTACCTGATGAAGCTTTTATGTGAAAGTGTTAAACTTGCAACATTCTTATTAAATTTAGATTTTTAAGTTATACTGTTTGGCTGCGGTTCTGGATAATTTTGTTTTATTATCAGTTTGATTATCTATAGTGCATCTAGATTTAACACTGTTGTGTTATCTTGTTTTACCCTAAGCTGTACAGATATCCTCAGCTTGTTACTTTGTATACTACCTTTCCATTCTTTCTTCCCAATCTATTCTAACCTCTTCTGATAGATTCTTATTGTTATCATGCAATATCTTTATACCCTACTAATCACCCCATCTTGGTCAAGAATTGAAAATAGATAAAAAATAAATAATAAATCGTCATTGTTCTACTAATGTCAACTGTTTGCCTCCCTTCAACAAAACTACATTGATCCTTCTCTATCAGTTTTTGGCAACACCTTTGCCATTTTCCTAGCTAGACATAAACACTTTATAATCCTGTAATCCTGGTTTAGAGTTGAAATTGGTTTATATGAAACTGAGTCTGAATGGTCTTTAGGTAATATAGCCAAAGTACCTTTCTTCCAAGTGGCTGGTACTGTCCCTCCTTTTTGAAATATTCTTAAATAAAACGTTTAAGATCTTTAGCACTTTCATCCCTCCTATCTTCCAAACATTCACAGGAAATACCATCTGCTCGCTGCTGATTCAATGTACATCAACATGTTATCTCATCAATTCCTATCTTATCTATTAATTAAGCCTAATAACTTAATTTTTCCATAAATATTTCCATTTGTGCCTTTTCTTTGTTTCCACATTCCTCACTTTTATACAAATTTGCATACAATTTATGAAACGTCCCTAATTCCTTTATAGGATCTGTGGTTAGTTTTCTTGTCATAGGGTCCCTGTCTTAGTTTGGCAACAACTGTTTCCATTCACTGCTGCCTAAATTTTCAGGCTAAGAGTTTTTATGATGTGGAGTTGTTATAAAAATATTTGCTTAACAGCAAGCTTTCTAAACTCATGCATATCATCAAAATATTCCCTTGTATTCCCAATAGTATGCAGCAGTTGCTCCTCCTCTTGTTCTGTGAGACTCAGTATATTCTACAATACTTTAACCTTTGACAACTCCTCTAAATACTTCCTATTACTCCTTTCCCTTAGCTCTTTCTCTCTACCATATTTTAAACTCTATTTTCATGTTATCTGACTCCCTATCTCTTCTGAAGAAACGCCTGTTTTCCATAACATCAAGCTGAATCACTAGCACTACCCATTCCTTAAATTCCTCACTTTTAACGAATACGTAGGAAAGTGCCAGTGTGTCATTTTTACATCATTGCCCTGCATTTTTATCTTTGTATTGTTGAATGCTCTGAAATAGTTATAGGATGTGACTCAAAGCTTTAAGTCAAATACCAGTTCTGTGAAATGCAGTTTCTTTCCCATTATTGTACCTTGCGGAACAATATATCTGATTTTGTCAGTCTTAATTCCATCCTAACAAATGGATGCATATATGATCTGAAAAATCTGACTTGGCCAATGCTACAGTTCGCAGCCACCAGATCTCTCGAGCTTCTCCCTTACTCACAATACACCTTGCCAAATACCTCAGATCTCATTTGCCCCTTCTAGCTAACGGAAGTGGTCTACCAGTCTCTCTTGAGCCTATTAATTAAGGACATTTTTTTCTTACAACTCTTCTAGCAACAGTTTTTTTTCTCCATAGTTAACATTATACCTTTTTAACCCTTACTGTTTTCATTGCTTGCACTTTCAAACTTCATCTTTCTTTTTTCTGCCTTGCCCTTACAACTTTGCCGTATTTCTGACATACCGTTGTTGGTATTTGCTTGTTTCTCCTCCTTCTCTGTTGAACTTGAGGGTTGTAATCTTTTTGTTTACTTTTCTTGACTCTCCCTCTTTCTTATGACCTGATTGTAGTTCTGGCTACCATTGGTGGTATTCCTTCTCCTTCCTTATTTAGCCTGTTTAAAAAAAAGTTACTATTTTCTTCCTATTCTTACCTTAAATTTTTGATCTTTAGTCATTGTAGAAATGATGAGTGACAAATCTGCAGGATTCAAAAAATGTTCCAAATGTGGATATAAGTTGCCTATCTCAGATATGCACTCCCTTTACTGCCTAGATCCATTACACCTACAGGAGGATTGCTCAATTTGTCACTGATTCAATCCATGAGCATTAAAGGAACATAAAAATAAATTAATATTAAAAGGTCTCCTTCCGTCTTCCTTTGGAGAAGCCATACCCCAGTCTCCAAAGTTGAAGCCCTCCTCATTGTCAAAATCTTCCTCTGACTCCTCACGGAAATGGACTGCTAAACTTCTGGTCTCAACCTCGGAACAGAAAAAAACAAAACTTTTGGATCTGACTGTTATTTCAGATCCTATGACCTCAAAAACAAATTCAATGGCTCCAGCTCTATCAAAGTCAGCTCCAATACAACCACTGGATCAGTCACAACCTTTGGAGATTCTCTATTGTCCTTGCACTAGATAGTCTCTGTTGGTTGACCCAATACCAGACAGGCTTCCATCTCCTTTTTTTTCAGAGACCAGCATTCCTCTCCATTTATTCTGCTCATTCTTCTAGAAGTCTCACAGATGAAGATGTGAAGATAGTGGTGAGGAAGATTCTCTCTGCTCAGGGTCAGATTGGTCTTCCTTCTCGGTCAAGACATCCTCCATCCCTATGCCAGAGGAATCTATTCTCTTAGAAGCTTTTGGACTCTCTACTTCCTGGGTGACTGCTCCCACTAATGAGCTCATAGACATGATCTCTAGATGGGTATGGAAGGGGCCTGACTCCATAGAGCCAATACCTTGGAGACTGTACAGGATAATAGCACCACCTGTGGATAGACAGTTTTGGGGAAAAGGGATTCCAGTTGATGCCATGGTCGTTGTGGCAGCCACAAAGAAGGGACTAGTCGACAAGAGTTCCACTGTCCATCCCCCAACAGGGAGTCATGGGTGATGGACAGACTGAGGAAGCATGTCTTTGCTTCAGTGACCTTTGCATTACAATCTCTAAATTATTTGGCACATTTTGTTAGACTTCAAAGAGATTTGACCAAAGACTTATCAAATACACTCTCAGGAACTGTATCTGCAGAAGTTAAGGATTCTGTAACTTCTCAGTTGGCAACCCTACATGCTATTTCCAATAGCTCCATAAAATTACTTTCTAACATAGCAGAAAGAACCTCAAGAGCAGCCGATTCCGGCATTTCTATGAGGAGGCATGCCTGGATGCACTTATGCAATTTTGTGGAGCCATTTAGGTCCAATTTCATCAATGCTCCCTTTGGTAGAACTACCCTTTTTGCCCTAAAGTGAAAGAAATGCTCTCCAGGTGTGAGAAAGATGGCAAGACCTTGTTTTCCATGGGCATACACTTTTTGCCCCCCCCAAAAGATCCTTCTCCAAGAATCAATGGAGTGGCCAGAAAATATTCAAAAAATCCCAAGGTCCATTCCATGACACATGGAGAAAGTGCTCCCTGAGGCAGAGGGGGGACTCCACAGGACATCATTGCCCTCATGGCAGAGGTGGTTCACAAAATTAGGGTTCATGAGAATCTTTCTTTGATCAAACCTACAAGTGCTCCTGAATTGGAGACCTGATTGTTCACCTCTGGAGAGAGTCGGGGGAAGATTGTCCCTGCACCAGAGAGCCTGGCTAGAATTAACAAAAGATACTTGTGTGCAGAGGATTACATCCAGAGGTTATATAATACCATTTTCCCTTCCAGCCCCAATTCCCAGGAAAATCCCAGATGTTCCATCCAGTCAGAGAGATCAAGCAGCAGTTCAAATTCAAAAGCTGCCAGAAATAGTCATCCAAGAGATCCCGCCAGGCCAGATAGGATCCAGAACTTACCCAAGGTACTTTTTAGTGCCAAGAAAGACAAGGGACTGTAGGCCAATCTTGGATCTCACAAATCTAAACAAATCTGTGCGTCGAACCAAGTTCTACATGGTCACAGATTAGTCCATTCTCCCTTTTCTGGGCAAGGATAACTAGATGTGCTTGATAGATCTCCAAAATGCCTACTATCAAGCACATCTAGTCATCCTTCTTCAGAAAAGAGAGAATGGACTGATGTGCTTGATAGATCTCCAAGATGCCTACTATCACATAAAGATGAGAGCCAGTCATTACCAATTCAGAGTACTGCCCTTTGGACTCACCATAGCCCCCAGGGTGTTCACCAAATACATGGCAGTAGTACCAGCACACCTCAGACTGCACAGATTCCAGGTGTTTCCCTACCAGGATGACTGGCTCATTACTGCTCCAACCAGGCATCAACTCATACAGTCAAGAGATCAGGTTCTCCACACTTGCACTCTCCTAGGAATAACCATAAACTACAACAAATCACATTTTCAACCAACTCAGACATTGGAATTTATTGGAGCACTGCTCAACACAAAGATGGCCATTGCTTCCCTTCCTCCACACCGAGTTTTAACTATAAGGTCACAGGTTAAGAAGGTTGTAGACAATACATCAATCTCAGCCTGCAGAGTCCTCTGAAATCTGCGCCTCATTGCTGCAGCAATAACCTTAGTTCCATTGACCAGGTTTTACATGCAGATACTACAGTGGATGCTGGCTACTCAATAGTCAGTCTTACATCAGTCAATGTTGTACCAAATAAAAACTACCAACACTTGCAAAAAAGATCTCTATTGGTGGATAAAGTCTGATCAACTGCTCCATGGCCATCCATTCATTCATTCCCCAACAACCCAAGGGCATAGTCACCATGGATGCTTCCCAGATAGGGTAGTGGGGGGCATTATCTGGAAAAGGCATTTCAGGGTACTTGGTCCTGAAAAGAAGCCAATTTGCATATATATGTTCTAGAAATGAGAGCTGTACTCTTGGTGTTGTAAGCATTTCAAGATGTTCTTCATTCTGGGATAATTGTAATTCAGACGGACAACATGTCAGTCTTCTGGTATATCAACAAACAAGGGGAAACCAGATGTTACCCACTATGTTGAGAGGCGCTCAGGGTCTGGCAGTGGGCAATCTCTTCAGACCGCTTTCTTTTAGCAACACACATTCCGGGAAGATCCAGTGTGCTTGCACAGAAGCTGAGCAGGTGCAACCTGCTTCCAAATGAGTGGTTGCTCAAAAAGAAGGTGGGGGATGAGATTTTCCATCGATGGGGCCAGCCATGCCATGATCGTTTTGGCTATCCTCTAAACAACAAGTGTAAAAACTACTTTGCCCTGATTCCCCCATGGGGACAGTCAATGAAGGATGCTCTACTTCATGATTGGCCTCCCAGTCTCCTTTAAGCATTCCCACCAACCCATTGATTCCAAAATTTCTAAAGAAAGCTGCCAGGTTGAATAGCACAGTGATCCTAGTTGCCCCCTACCCTAAAGGCTCCTTTAAAGACCCTACTCCTCCATGGGATCTACATTTACCAACAAAGGAGAGTACATTTTGCATTTACTGGATGTTCATAGACAGTTGCATTTCTATTTGCATAAAACAGAAAAAATCAGGAAAGCAGACCAATTGTTTGTTTCCTTTTCTGGACCAAAACTAGGAAAATCAGTTTCCAAATGTTCTCTATCAAAGTGGTTAAAAAAATGCATCTCTTTTATCAACAATACATTGGGCATTCCTCTCACACATACTTTGAAAGCACACTCCACTAGATCTGTGGCTACTTCTACAGTTTTCCAATCTAGGATGTCTATGGTTGATATTTATGCAGCAGCATCTTGGGCTACTCCTCATACCTTTATTACTCATTACAAATTGCATCCGATCTCCAGAGGTAGGGCATCATTTGGTTCTATGGTGCTCAGGAATATCCTTCCTTGAGTCCACCCAAGATTCAAGTAGCTAGGGATGCTGTCCCATTTGTGAGGATAGAATGAAGATTGACATAATCAGATAAAGAAGTTATGTACTTACCATAATGTTCCATCTGTGTTGTTGACCTTCATTTTTTCCAAACATCCCCTTTTACCTACCCCTATCCATGACTTCTGGAAGAACTAGCAGTTACATGGTCTCCAAATGGATACATTTATATGTTTACACGACTTTGAACATGGCTTCCCCATATCTCTCTCTCTCTTTTTACACCTTATAGCAGCAAACAAGATCTGAGGTATTTGGCAAGGTGCACTGTGGGTAAGGGAGAAGCTCAAGAGATCTGGTGGCTGTGAGATCTGACAGATCTGATCTGAACCCATTTGTGAGGAAAGAATAAAGATCGACAACACAGATGGAATGTTATGGTAAGTACATAACTTCTTTATAAATATTGTCTGAGCTCCTGCTAGTAAATTCACATCTTTCATTCCAAATATTCTTGCGTATTTCTTCAGAAATCTGTCATCTTTTGTTAGAGTTCCCCTTCTAGGCCCCCATCACTATTGCAAATCAGGTTTCAGTCCCCACCCATAAATAATATTCCTGATGAATGGTAAATATGTCTCTTAAAATTTGCTTAAGCTCCATAATAGTTTTATGTAGAATATAAATATATGCCAGTGTAATCTTCCTTCACTGCCGGTAACCAGTTATTAGCACAAATCTGCTATTATTTACTTTTCTCTCTACTTTTATCACTATTGGAGCCCCTTTTTAAATCTGTATTATTACCTCCCTTTTCTTATGTCCCAGATACTCTGATGAATGTCCATTTGGAAATCCTTTCTTTGCCAAATTCAAATGCTCATTTCTATCCAAATTTGTCAGCTCTGACTGCTATTTGGACCCTACACTTCTTAATATAATTAATAATAATTCAGTACTGTTTGCTTTTTATCTATACCTGCAATGTCATTGACATTTCATGATAAAACTGATAAAGCAGACATTATGGTAAAAATATCACATATTCCACATGACGGCTTTTTTGAATATGTGTTTCCAACTTGCAAATTATATGCAAATGTTTATGTGCGGCAAGACTATTTTGAATTCAGTTGCTACTTCTCATATCTAAAATTAGGTTTAGCTAATAGCTTTACATATACTAGAAGAAGATCTTTTTAAATACTGGAAAAATGCTATTGTTCATGCTTTTCAATTTTGTTTTCTAAACACCTTTATTGAATTATCATTTGTGACACAGGCAAATTTGCATTCATATAAAAGTAATCATACTATAATTAACATAAATGTTTTACTTCACATATATTGCTATATATCATATAAACTGAGTAACATTACATAAATTATTCAATTCCTGCCTTCTTTTTTTTTTTTTATAAACAAGAAACATCTTTATTAAACCATCACTTACTACATAGGCAATCATACATTTATGCAAATGAAAACAAACCACATGACACAATCCTAGTTGCAAGAATTTTATATCCCAAACCATACTGATCCACTCCCAGTTGCAAACATTATACTTTCACTTATAATCTACCCAATCTTTTTCAGTCAAACATTACATAACTCATTTAAGTCCTTCTACCTTTTAAACCTCACTCCTCTCTTGTATGTATTGTTCCCACAATTCCCATTTTTTCTATGTAGTTTGCTCCTACCCTTTACCAAATGTCTCAATTACAGTTGTTTTATCTCAGTTACTAAAGTCACTACTTCTAATATAGTTGATTTAGATTGTGATTTCCATTTTCTACTACTTGCTTTTTTTGGCAGCCACCATAATTAGACACAACAAGGTCTTACCATGTCTAGACAATTCCAATTCTGTGTCATAGCTCAGAAAAATCATTTCCCTTGTCAGACTAATCTGCCCACCCAGCATCTCTGACAGTGCATCCCGCAGGGAATCCTTAAAGTCCACCAATTCACCACACTTCCAGAAAACATGTTCCCAATTATCCCTTTCTTCCCCATCATACCTCTCCAACATTTGCTGTCTGCCTGAGGAAAAATTCTCTGGAGTCTACTTGGAGTATAGTAATATCTATGCAAACATTTCTGGCACAAATCCTAAATTTTCTAGATTTTGTTGCATATTTGGGAGACATACATGTATCCTCACATTGTTTCTTTGTGAATTGCTTATCCAGTCTCTCTTCCCAATCCTTTTTCACCTCCTCTGATTAATTTTTATAGTTATCATGCAATATTGTATATGCTCTACTAATTATTCCTTTTTGTAATGGCCACTTCTGTTCTAGGTTCTACCAAAATCTCTACCAGTGCTCATCTTTCGTTTAGGACCCCCTATTTCTTTCTCTTTGCCTGTACTCTGATATCAATCCCTGATAGGGAAGGCAATCTCTAACCTGCAGTCCAAATAAATTCTTGGCATCTTCCCATTCTATCATAATAAAAAACAACTTTATGTCCAAAAATAAAATAAAACAACAATAAAAACGGTCACAGACGTACTAACAAAAATCCAGTTTAATAAACCTAGCACTTCGGCTTCACATACAGCCTTAAAAGAGTAATAAGCATTGTTGTTTTATTTTATTTCCATTCTATCATGTTTCCCTCTCTAGTTATTTGCTCTCAGTACCTTGGTTCCTTTGCCAGTTTTCTCCAGTAAATTCCAGCCCCCTCTTGCCTATTGTCTATATCCCTAGTTGCAGTCATCCCCATTGACAGAATCTCCTTTCTCCAATCCTGTGTTGTCTTAGGTCTTAGAATACTTTCTGCTACTTTATGGATATAATATTTTGTATGATTATTGTTATTCTCCTTAAAGGCCTGCATCCAAAATCCCAGTCTCTCCTTGTTTCTTGAACTTCCCCTGTGTTTCATCATCATCCTTTTCCACTTTGAAATATATGTATAGGAATCTTAAATGTGTAGCTCTGAAATACCCCTTCAAATTGGGTAAACCCATTCTGCCCTGTTCTACTGGAAGAATCAGCTTATACCACTTGACCCTTGCTGTCTTCCCCTCCCAGATAAAGTCCTTTAGCTCTTCATTAATTGCTATCCTCAACTTCTCCTCTGGTTGATAAAAATAAACCTGACCTGTGTATAAGACTAAAAGGACTAAAACATTTTAACTGCTTGTATCTTATTATCCATATCCATATAACAAAGCTGCCATTTTCTCAGTTTTTGTATTATCTTTTGTCATTTTTAGTCTACTTCCACATATCTTTAGCTGCCACAGTAGAATCATTTTTAATCCATACTCCTAAACACTTCATTTTATCATGTCTCCATAAATATGGATATTCCTGAACCAACTCATGTGTGGGTACATACCTTACCCTTATTGGCTTTGTTTAACTTAATTAATTTTGTATCCTGAAAAGATCTGAAACTGTCTCAAAATGTTTCACAATACTGTAATGTCTATTTCTGGTTTTTGTCAGGTATAAAATAATATCAACTGCAAATAAAGCCAGCTTTTCTTGACTACCATACCAATTATATCCTTCAACTTCTGGTCCCTTATTTTCTTTGCCAGTGGTTCTAAATATAATGCAAATAATAAAGGGGAAAGAAGACACCCCTGCCTGGTTCCTCTGCTCAAGCAGAAATTATCAGAGAGGACCCAACTCCAACCACTTTAATTTTCACCTCTGATCCCTCATATATCCTTCTAATAAACCTTCTAATTTTTTTCAGGAAATGCAAATGCTTCCATTGCCCTGCTCATAAAGTCCCATCTTACTCTGTCAAATGCTTTCTCTCATCTAGACTTTCCAACAACAATGGTATTTTCTTACATTCTACTTCCCCCTGGATCATCAGTGTTCTGTTAATGTCAAATGTTTGTCTCCCCTTGACAAAACCACATTAATCCATATCTGTCAGTTTTGGCATTACTTTGCCATTCTTTTAGCCATTATAGACATGAACACTTTATACTCATGGTTTAGTATTGAAATGGGCTGTATGAAGCTAGGTGTGATTATATTTACTCTCTTTAGGTATTACAGCTACCACTGCTTTCTTCCAGGATGTTGGCACTTCTCCTCCTTTTAAAATACTGTTAAACAAAACCTTCCAGATCTTTATCATTTTTTTTTCTCCTAGCTTTCAAACTTTTATAGGAATACCATCTGTTCTGTGGACTTTCCAGTAGATTGGTTATACATCACAATTTTGATCTCATCTCCTCCTATCCTAACCATTAGTAATTGAGCCTCATCTACCTCTGACCTTGGCATATTTAATTCTTCCATAAGCATTTCCATTTGTATCTTTTTTTGATTTTCATATTTCTCTGTTTTATAGAGACTTTCATAGAATTTCCAAAATATTTCTAATACCTCTATGTGATCTTTTTTTACCTTTCTTGTTTCAGGCTCCCTAAGTTTGGCGACAGCTCTTTCTACTTTCTTTTACCTGAGTAATTGTGCTAAAAGTTTTTGTGCTCTAGTGTTATCAAAACAGTTGTTTAATAGCAACCTTTCAAAACTCATGCTTATTATCAAGGTAATCTCTTATTTTCTGTCAAGCATTCTGCAGTTGATCCTCTTCTTGTTCTGTGAGAACCCTCTATTCTGCAATAATTTAGCATTTGTCAGACCCTTTAAACAATTATTGTTACTTCTTAACCATAGCTCCCTTTCTTTTATTTCCACCCTATTTTTAAACACCACCTTAATTTTATCCCACTCCCTAGAAGAAATTTGTATCTCCACTAACAGCTGCTGAATAGTCTCCACTACCCATTCCTTAAATTCCTCTCTTTTCAACAGGTAGGTGGGAAAGCATCAGTCTCATTTTATTTCATTACCCTGTGCTTTTATTTTAGCTATTATTAGTGCATGATCTGAAATAATTATTGGGTATGTATCAAGACCTTCAATTAAATGCACGTTCCTGTGAAAGGTAAATTCTGTCTAGCCTAACCCAGTTTTCATATTTTGGGGAATAATATGTAAATTCACTCCAAACTCCTGTTACTGAATTCACATTTTCCATGCCAAATATGTTCATAAATTTTCTTCAAAACATCTACCCTCCTTTGTTATATTCTTCCTTCTGGCTCCGCCAGACACATCTCCACTGCTGAAAATCAAATTCCAGTCCCCACCTATAATTAATATTCCTTGCTGAAAACTGATTATTTCTTCCAGAATTTTCTTAAGCTCCATTATAGCAGTTTTAGGTGGAATGTAAATACATGCCAGTGTAATCCTCCTCCCTTGCCAGTAGCCCCTTAGCACTAGAAATCTGCCATTATTATCTTTTTTTCCTTCTTCTATCACTATTGGAGCGCTTCCTGCAATTAATATAAGTACTCCTCTTTTGCTTTGTCCCAGGTATTCTGCTGAATAACCATACTGAAAACATTTCTTTATCAAATTCACACGTTCAGTTCGTTCTAAGTGTGTCTCCTGTAACACAGCTATTTGCATATTTTTATATAGTTCACTGCTCTTTCTTTTTTGTATTTATCTGTGAGGGTCGTGCCTTTCAATTTTGAGCCTGTTTGCTTAGAGAAAAAAAAACTTGTCTGCAGCATAAATTAATAACAATCTATACTTTACATTACATTACAGTCAAGAAAAGGTGTTTTCTTACTTTTGTATCACTATCAAGAAACAGCAGTCATTGATAAGACACACCCATCTCACATTTAAGATACTTTTGCATACTATACAGAACTATGTTACAATATAACATGCACTTTATTTCAAGACATTTATTATGCATATTTTACTAAAAATTATTTTATTATTTACAATTGCATCTTCAGTCCTTTCATTTTCTTTCTAAATATTAATGACAAAGTGGGAATTATGCTTTAAAGTGACCCCACCAATTTAACACACTAAACCTTCCACTCTGTTTTAGCCACATCTTGCAGAAGTACAGTTCTCATATACAAACTGAATCTTATGGAACTGACACTTTATAATTCTTCTGTCTATTTCCTACTTTCACATTATTGTTGGTCTTCTTCCTTAATCTTGACAACCCAGCAACAGAGCCTCCGGTCACTGGTTCAAGTCTGAAGTACTTCTGATTTTTCATGTGCACTGTTGTTTTGTTCAGTTGTTTTCCTTTGGAACAATGGCAAAGGTCTCACTGGCAAGTTCTTTCTATGGGCTTTGATATTGTCAGTAAAATGAGAAAAGAGCCCATTCAGCTTGTTGGCTCACTCTTTGCTAGATAAACCTTTTATTTCCTCCTTAGCCTGTTCTGCATTCAGAAAATCTTTGTTTCTCTAGGAAAAAATATTCTAAAAACAGCTGGATGGAACGTCTGAAATCACAAACCTGCATCTTGAAATCTGATTGCAAGGATACACTCACTTCTCTTCTGCTTAGTGTACAGTGAACAATCATTTCCCACAAACACTCTGGTGTCCCCAGTTGCAAATATTTTCCCTTCTGCCTCAGTTTTGTCAGGAATCCAACAAAGACAAGTAACTCAAAGCAGGTAAAGGCCCAACTCTTGCATAAAAATCAATATAACAATTCACAACTCAAGGACAGCTTGAACAAGGTTTATTCAATAAATATAAGTTTTCACACAATAGTGCTTCCTCAGATATATTCAAATATTTGAGTGTAAGAGCAGCAACTTTTACATACAATCACTGTAGGCATCCCATTACCAGAATCAACTAATGACAAGTAGATAACATATTTATAAATCTTGGAGACAATGTTAAAAAAACTTTTTTTAAAATACAGTTTGAACAATGACATGTCTATTTAATGGATCTAGATTTTGAAACATGTTTCATACTGCACATTCCATTAAATCCTGGAGGACAATCACTTCAAAACCTGCAGATCCATTTATACTCTTTTCTCTGTGTCCACATAAATTTATATCCACCCTATTATACTAACAAATACTAATTCTAAAACACTACACTTAAAAATGTGTGTACTATCAACTTGTAATATATGCTTATATAAAGCATTTGCTTCAACATGTCTACATATATCAGACAAGTGCTCACATATACTATCCTTCAGTTTTTTATTGGTTTTACCAATATAGAAATAGGCGTATTTTGCTCATATTGCTAGATACACAGTATTCTTTGTTTCAAGCATTGCCGATACATTAAAATCAAATATTTTCCCAGTATTTGGATGTACAAATGACTTATCACTAGTAATATATTTTCAAAATTAACACCTAAAGCACAGTTTAGTACCATTACCTGTCATAATTTTTGTTTTTCTTTGTTCTTTATAGCATAAAGTATGCCTCAAATTAACAGGATTCTTATATATAAATTTAGGGACAGAAGAGAGTTTGTCTACTAAATCTTTATAAGATATTAAAGTATTCCAGTGTTTTCTATAAATATTAGAAGTATATTTAGTATGTGCATTATATGTAATTGGAATGGACAAATCAAAAGCCCCATTAATTGGGCTAACAAAACCAGTAGTGGAATTCATATCCTAGAATACAGGTATAGCTACAGAAGTCCTTAGCCCATCTATTTAATTTTTCATATTTACTAATCTATTAAGATTGTAGACCCTTCCTTTAAAATCCTTTATAAGGCTCTGAATCAACTTATAAAAATCTTCATTAGTAGTTCTTCTAGACAGCTTAATCATATGACCACATACTATGCTGGAAAAAATATGCCCAGGATGCATGCTAGTTCTATGAAGGTATATAGCCTTTTTAATATCTTTTCTATAAATAAACATTTCAAACCTTCAGCCATTATGTGTCAACAGAATATCTAGAAACATATCTCATGATTAGACATAGTTGATTTAAACTTGAAAAAAGAGTTAGTGGGTGCCCCCCAGGCAAAAATACATCAGCCACAAAGCACTTATAATGCAACACATTGACAAAGGTGTAACAAAATGGCTGGCTGAAAATCTGGAAAGGCTAGGACTGGCCACAGTGTTGGCAAATAAATATAAGTACTTCTCTAAAGGACCAGCCACAATGAAAATTTAAATATATTTAATAATAAATAATAAAAGTACATGAAAATACAAAATATATATTTACAATAAACACCAGAGATTTAGCCACAGGAAATATTAAAATAACACATATGCAGAAAAACAGTATTTAACTAATCTCAAGAATTACTATTCCCTAGTTACTTACTAAAGCAAGGCAAGATGAAGTGGGTGAGGTATCCTTCTTTTTCAGGTTTCAAAAACAGACTGCAATGAGACTTCAGTCTCATCTAGTATTAAAACATCATTTCAGTCCTGGATTACTGAATGACATCATACACCTCTTGTCATCTGACTTCTGGTTCCCATACTACCCCCATTACTAGAAACCGAACCAGAATCTTGCACATGTGTGTTACCATACACACATACAGGCTTTGCTAAAATGTGTTATAGCATCTGGAAGCCATAAAACCATTTCAACACTTCCACCCTTCCAATGTAGCAATTAGTTCACTGCTATGGACATTTTGTCTCTGGCTGCAATCAGAACTGTAAGATACAGTCTTTATGGTCTACAAGGTAATTTAATTTAAAACTATTTTACAAAGTTAGCTGGACTGAGATAGCCTCTTCTCTTCCAGTATCCTCTATTACAACATATACTTTTAATCAGCTACAATAGTACAGTCTGACATACATGTGTATTTCTTTTCTGTCCAGCAGGACACACAGTTGGTACATTTTTAACACAAGCAGCTTTACAAATACATTTTTCAACACAAGCATATGTACAAATCCATTTAATATACAAAAGACATATAATTCTTTACAAAACACCATCTAGCTATGCTGGCATATGTTGCACATCCACTGCCCTACTTCTCCTGGCATAGCTGGCAATACCTCACATCATCATGTCTCTCCCCCCTTTGAAGACTCAAGCTAGTTTTTTAAGTGACCCTTGAGAAACTTTGCTTGAGAGGCATGGGGCTGTCTGGGAATACATTAACCCATGCCCTGTCTTGAGAACCCATCTGTATTCACATTGCTGACCCTATTACAGTGATGCATTGTCACATCATATGCCTGCAACCATAGGCTCCACCTTAGTAACTTGGTATTTTGTTGGTTGGCTCGATAAAGCCATAGATCTCCCTCAGACTCCTCTTGCCTCCTACTGCAAATACTTAGCACAAGGGTCTTCCTATCATGGTAAGGTTTCCTCATGTTAACATGGTACATTTTGTGCACCTGCCTCCTGCTTAGCAGGTCTACCATGTAGTTAACATCACTGACCTTCCTTACCACTTTGAAGGGTCCCTCCCAAGCTGCCTACAGCTTATTGTGTCTGGCAGGAATGAGCACCATAACCTGCTGTCCCACTTCATACTCTCAGACCCGAGCATTCTTGTCATACCAGACCTTTTTTTTTTTGCTGTTGGGCTCCTGCCAGGTTCTCCTGGGCCAAGCCAATGAGCTCCCTAAGCCTTGTCCTGAGGTTTAGGACATATGCCACAACAGAATCCTTATGGGATTCACACTTATCCTCCCACTCATCACAGATCAAATCTAAAAGCCCCCTCACCCTATGCCCATACAACAACTCAAAGGGTGAAAAACCTTTGAATTCCTGGAGTACCTCTCTGTATGCAAACAGCAGATGGGGCAAATATTTGTCACATTCTCTCTTAAACCAGACTGTAAATGCCTGTATTATGGTGTTTAGTGTAGAGTTTAATTTCTCCACAAGGCCATTAGTCTGGGGGGTGGTAGGGAGTGATTTTAGGTGCTTCAGCCCACAGTGCTCCCACAGACAAGCCAGCAGTTCTGACATGAAATTGGCACCTCTGTCAGTTAGTAGTTCTCTTTGGAGCATACTCTGATGAAAAATCTCTAATAAAGCATTTGCTACCATCTCTGCCTTGATGGAGGGCAGAGCCCTGCCTCACTGTATCTAGTAGCATAATCTACTACCACCGGGATATATTTCTTCCCTGTGAAATATATCCATAGCTACCCTCTGAAATGGGTCCCCAGTCACAGGCAAAGGCATCAAACCAGGTTTGACCTTCACAACCTTTTGACACTGCTCACAGGTCTTGCAGTACCCTGTTACATCCTTTGCAATCCCAGGATAATAAAAGTTCTGCATAATACATCTTTTGGCACACTTTATGTCCATATGACCTGCAAAAGGAATGTCATGGGCTACCGCTAGAAGTTTCAGATGGTAGGATGTAAGCACTACTAACTGCTGTATTACCTCACCCTCTAGCCCTCCCTCAGGGGTCCACTCCCTATTCAGTAACCCTTTGCTCCAGTATGCAGACTCCCCTTTTCCTTGAGGATCAGGTGCCTTCCTACCTCCCTCAAGCCTCTTAGTGTAGGGTCCAAAAGGTGAGCCTGTCTTAACTCTACCTTTGTGACTCTTCCTAGCTCCCTTTCCACAGGAAGACTGGTATTGTCTGACAGTGGTGCCTCACTGTCAGCCTAAGTACTACCATTCACCTCTGCTCTTGCAGTCACTGTGTCCAAAGAAACATCAGTACCTACCAACAGTTGTGGCTCACCTTCAGGCTCATGGCTACAGGTAGCTCCTTTCCTGAAATAGCCACCTGACCAGCCCTGGTTTTAGGTGTGGGGTCTTTCTGGGTCTCCCCAGGCTACAAGACCCACATACCTGTCTCCAAGCCTGACTCTGTGTAACTGCATGCACACAAAGTACTGTATTATTAAAATCATTCCCTATCACAACATCTACAGGGATATCCTCAAACCCACCTACTTGCTTGCTTCTTTTCCACCCTCCCATTCAAGGTGAACCCTGGCCAAAGGCATTTGGAATGGGGTGCCTCCTAAAGCTCTGACTAGAATGAACTGCCCAGGCAAGTACTGCTCCTCTTTAACTATTGCAGACTTTGCAATGGATATGTCAGAGACTATCTCCCCCTCAACATTGACCTGTTTTCTATCCACTAAGATAGGATATAAACTCTGGTGATAGTTTGGTACCCCTGTTGTCTCCAGACAGCTTACCACTGGCATACTGTAATTCTCACCTGCTAGCTCCCCCACCTTTTGTTCCCCACCTTCCTTCCATGGACATCTATAGGATACATGGCCCCATCTAACCCTTGATCCTGGCCTTGTACCTGAACTAGTGACTTTCTCTGTTACTGGTGGACTCTGTTGGAGTGGTTAAGGCTGCCCACCATGGATTCTCTTGTATCCATGTGCAGCACTGGGTATCCCCTTTCTGTGTAGTGATGCCCTGCTTGCTAAGTAGAGATCCCCTTTTTCTCCCAGCTCATCTACAGAGTTACACTCCTGGTCTGCCAACTAGGTTCTCATGTCTGCAGACAAAGTGCTAAGGGCTTGTTCCCTCACCAAAAGGTCTGCCATCCCTTCAAAAGTGGTGACCTGACACCCACTCACCCATCTATGAAAATAAGTGCTTAACTGAGCAATATAATCACATATACTTTCATCTGCCTTGCGTCTATGCTCTTGAAACCTTTCTCAGTAAGCTTCAGGTCTTAACTTAAAACAGTCAAGTAAACATTGTTTTACTGTCTCCTAGTAGTCAATGTCAGACAATTTAGAAACAGCAGTTACAGCTTTACCATGGAGTAAGGGGGGTCAGGAACTGAATCCAGAGCCCTTGGTCAACATTATAATGTTTACATACTCTTTCAAATATATGAATAAAACTATCAAAACTAATACCCTCTGTAAACTGTGTGCTTCTGGGATTCGGTTATTCCCTTCCCCATTACCTCCATGTTTCTGTTGAAGAGTCAGCATCTCCCTGTCATGTTGACGCTGCTTCTTATTTTCTTTAGCCTCCAAATGCCACACTCTCTCTGCTGATTCTAATTCCATCTGTTTTTCCTTTTCTTCAGATCCAAATGCCGCATTCTCTCTGCTGATTCTAATTCCAAATGTTTACCCTCCAGTTCAAGTCTCTTTAACTACAAATCGACTAAATCCTCTGAGGAAAAGGTGAATTGTCCTGTTTCTGAGGGCTGCAAATCCCTGTCACCAGACTGGTTATCCTCCTAGTTGGTGGTTTGAACTGCAACTAAGGCTGAGATGATTTCCTCTTTAGTCAGAGTGGCATACCCCACTCCTTTGGCTTTGCACACCTTGGCCAACTGATTCTTTGTCAGCTTGCCATAATCCCCTGTTGACATCCTTGCCTGCTTTTCCTGACTAAACTAAACTAAAAATCAATAAATAAAACTGTTGCGAAAATGAAAGTCTGTATGTTTACTGTGTGGCTGCTGAGAGTACACCACCTTCAGTGACAGGTACATACAGGATACAGAAGTTCAATTAATATCCCCACCACTGGTCAACAATATGTGCCATCCCCTCCTCTGGGCCAGTAATCAAAGAGCCTGAATCCTCACCACTGAGACTCGAGAGGGACGTTCACTTGTAACAAAAGTAGATATGCACTGTATTAACAGATGCAACTCTCTGCATCAAGCACAACACAACTTCACTTAAGGGCACACACACAGTCCTGGGGCTGGATTTCTCTCTCTCTTTCCAGGCCCCCCAGTAAGACTCCCTACAGGCATAACTATAGAGTTGAGTCCTCAGCTGAGTGTCCAAGCCAAGTCCTCCAGCACTCTCTCTGTGAAACCAGTGCTCTGTGTCCCTGCTCCAAGTAGCTGGCACACCTGGGAAAGGTTGGTACAGATTTACTAGCTATGGTCCCTTCTGTCCAGACTATAAGGTAGTTACTGCCACCAGACACAGTAAAGCCAGCTACTACAAGGCTCTTATAAGGGTACAAAAACACAGTAAGTCCCAGGGAACCACTCCAACAGCTCCAAAGGTTATTCTTTATTGTAACACGCGTAGCATTTACTGCTTTCATCTCACAATGAAGAGACTTCATCAGAATACACAGGCAAATGAGCTGAAGCATTTAAATACTATAGGCAATTAATACACCAATCACAATACTAATTATCCAATTATAAAATAACCATGGTAATTTTAAAGAAACATTGATATGAAAAGTTCTTAATATAAAAAATATCCTTAATATAAAAAAATAAAGAAATATATATGATATAAAAATAATCCAGAAGGCATAAACCAAATCACTGAGCATGAGCATAAATAATTCAATATTAAAATGTAATTTAACTATAATAGCATTTGCTCTTTCATATAAAATAGGTGCAATGGAAATCAAATCATTAAGACCCGGGGGAAACATGGCAGCTAATTTAAATTGCCATTCATTTTCAGTCTATTTTTCCAGTTGCCCCCTCTCGGATCTAACCTAACTGCATCCAATATACCAAATATAAATTTGTCAAAACTGTGGCAAACCAATGAATGTTTATATAATTCATTATTAGACTTTTTGTTCTTGATATCATTAAAATGTTCATAAATCCTATTTTTCAAGGGGTGTTCCATTTTGCCTACATAATAAAACATAGTTAAATTATGTTTTAATATTGAATTATTTATACTCATGCTCTATGATTTGGTTTATGCCTTCTGAATGCTTTTTTATCATATATATTTCTGTATTTTTTATATTAAGGATTTTTTTATATTAAGAACATTTTATATCAATGTTTCTTTAAAATTACCATGGTTATTTTATAATTGGATAATTAGTATTGTGATTGGTGTATTGCTAACTGCTTATAGTATTTAACTGCTTCAGCTCATTTGTGTGTGTATTCTGATGAAGTCTCTTCTGTAATCAGAACTTTATGATACAATCTTTATGGCCTACCAGGTAATTTAATTTCAAACTGTTTTTCAGTTAGCTGGACTGAGATTAACCTCATCTCTTCCAGTATCCTCTGTTACAATATATATGTATATATATATATATATATATATATATATATATATATATATATACACACACACACACACACACACACACACACACACACACACACAAAAAAATCAGTTACAAGTGTACAGTCTGACATACATGTAGATTTCCTCTCTGTCCAGGAGGACACACTGTTGATACATTTTTAACACAAGTAGCTTTACAAATACATTTTTCAACATGAGCATCTATATAAATCAATTTTATATACAAATGACGCATAATTCTTTACAAAAGTCCAGCTAGCTATGCTAGCATATGTTGCACACCACTGTCCTACATCCCCTGGCATAGTTGGCAATAGTTTATATTGTTGTACAACTAACAATAGTAATGTGTTGGCTATAGAAATACTTTTCATGAAGATACCTAATGATTATGGTGTTGAGGCCAGTAGGCATAAATTGAATTGTTCAGATTTGACTGATGCTTCTCTTAATATTATATGTGAATTTTAATGCTTTGGTATTAGAATGTGTTTATGTTAATTTTTGTTTGCAACAATCTTGGGTACCAATGGGTATGGTCATGGGTAATAAGTATGCCAGTTTAGTTTTCTCTGTTTGGGAAAGTGCATTTATCTATATAAATAGTGAGTTGTACCATGCCAATGTGCTGCATTATAAGCATTTTGTGGTTGGTGTATTTTTGCTGTAGTGTGGCACCCATGGGCAGTTGGATGAATTTGTCAACTATTTAAACTCAACCACTTCTTTTTTGAAGTTTAAAAATACTTAAATCTTAACATGCAGATAGTGTGCCCTTTCAACTAACTAATCATGCTGTGGAATACTAGTCTAGTTGCTTATCTGCACTTTTGTAAAAGTAATAAAGTAGTAAAGCCTTTACCTAACAGTTTCTTTGGTATAGCAGCAAAATCTCAGGTTTTCTCAACATGCTCAGCTATCCAACTCCACTATTTTTTGAAAATGTTCTTGGGAAACCTCATATTCAGCCAGTCTTATCTTTGTTTAAACCCTGATTTCTACAGTTTTATGGCTACTTAAAGCATTTTATCATTTGACTTTATGTATTTACTCAGTTTCTTATTTATTTTAAACACATCTGAATGCATTTCATTTATTTTTCTGATAAATAATTAGATGTCATCTTTTGCACCTGTCCTGAAACCTGTAATGATTTTTCTGGAAGACTCTTCCCCATCAGAGCTTTTTCTTCTCCTTTTCTAGATGATTTTCTTTCTCCAGATTTCTTTACTGATATCCAGGCACTATGGTGACTAGCTATTAACTGAATTTTATCCAAATTGTTGTCCTTTGCTGGCTTTTTTACAGTTCTTTTCATTTTCACACTGGGCGAATTCTAATCAACCTACTTTTCAGATTGTACCCATCTTGGAATACTCTTTAAAAAGTTTTTGTTATCCCTACTCTATAAAAACTGTACCTGGATCCTTGCATCTTCAACAGTTATCACACAATCTCTGTCCTTCCTTTCTTGAGAAAGGTTATTGAGAAGGTCATCTGTAATCAAACTTTTGAGACTCATTTCACAGGTCATAAAGACAGTCCTTGTCTGGTAATCTCCTAATGGCTAGAAATTTACAATATTATTTTATACTGGGCCTGTTAGCATTATTTTATACTGTTTATGGCTATCTGTGTGGTGCAGAGGGATGGAGTCATTCCTGTGACCTAGGCAGCTAGGGTTTGAATGGAGGCTCCAGCACCAGAAGAGTCAGGCAGGATGGAATGGAGTGAAGAGGCATGGCCTGTTTGCCTCTCTCAGGGGAGGGAAAGGTTGAGAGCAGTGGGGCAGCACATAAGGAGGTTTGATTTCTCTGGTGGAGAACAGGGGAACTATCTCCTGTGGCTGAAGGAAGAAAGTTGGGCTGCTTTATGGCAACATCCTTTTCAGAAGTGAGGGATATCTAGTTTGGTCAGCCCACTGCACATCCCTCTTCCATTCCTGTAGCCAAGCATTCACTGGTTAATTTTAGGATTTGAGAAGAAGACCCTCAAACTATCCTGATGGATGTCTGTATGATGGTCCCTCCTAGTCCGTCTTTATCCTGGTGATGGGGAATGAATGGACTGATTGGCCATGAGGGGCTGTTGATCGACAACCAATGTGGCAAAAAACAAATTTGCTACTGCTGATCATGTCATTTTCTTTGACTGTTTCCTCCTACTGTGGTATGTCCTCTATGGTACTAGAGTGGTTTGTATCTCATCTCTGTGGTCATTCTCAAATGGTTTGTTCTGGAATTACCTCTTCCTCCTCTTACCCTGGTGTGTGTGGAGCACCATAAAGCTTAAGTTTAGGCCCTCTGTTGTTTATGCTTTATATGCATTTATAAGGAGATCACCACTTCATCCTTGGTACATAGCCCAACCTACTAATGACATTTTCTACTTTTCATATCATTCAACTATTATCTGTATAATTCTGATAAAAAATATCCAATACTGACTGTCTGAATTGGCCTTACTCTTTATGCACCAAATCTATTATTAGCCTACGTTACATGAAACACCAGGTTTCACAACTGGTAATACTTGTCTAACTATGTGTTACCTCCTTAAGGAGTGTTTCTCTAATTTATGTACATACTTATGAATATTATTATATTTTGCTTGTAATCTAAGTATTTTGTTAATAAATGCACGTGGAGCTTTTAGGAGTATCATTGCATTTTACTTGTTTACAATCCAAGTATTTTTGTTAATGTATGTATGGGGAGCTTTTCTCCCCAAGCCTTTGCTGAAAACGGATTTTGAATAGCCCAGTCAGTTTCCCTGTCAACAAAGGCATTAAATATAAATAAAATAAATCTTACAAGGCAAATGGTCTTGCATACCATACAAGCAAACTGGTAAAAACTTTGAAAACTAAATAAAATAAAAATAAGCTGCTGGCTGCAAAAAGCTCCACATGTAGACAGTTTTATTACCTCCAAACAAGTAAAGTAAGCGCATTTGTCTTACTTCGTTGAGTAAAACTTCATCATACCATAGTTATGTTGATGATACCTCTTCTCCTCACAAGGTATGGCAAGTATGGGGGATGTACAATTTCCCACAGTTTCTCCAGCCAGCTTGATCGACATGGGCATTCTGAAACCGTGTAGTAACTGCCTCATGTTCACTGACAGTCCTCTGCTCATACACCACACAAACTCAACATGTGAGAGATGCAACTGTATTAAGAACCTCAAATCCATGCTCTCTCACACACTAGTCAGTACATATAACTATGAGCAGGTTGAAAGCATGCAGACCTTACCTCATACTCCACCCAAACCCACATCTCACATACCTACATATGCGAAGGTCCTCATCAGAAACATACCTAAACACCAGAGACCTCCCAAACACAAGCACACTGCACATAACATGCCATCTGCAGAACACAATACACATAATAGCTCACATACTAGTGTCTCACCTGTCAAGCCCTTAAGACAAAACATAAAACCAGACATATTAGTCATAGGTGATTCCATCATGAGACACACAAATGTCCCTCTCACAAGGCTGGATATGGAGAAGGTCACAGTCAGCTGTCTGTCAGGTGCCAGGATCCACCATATCACACATGCACTCAGGTCTCTCAACAACAGGTACTTTTATAACATTGTCATAGTCCATGTTGGTGTGAATGACTTGAGATGTACCTCTCTGGACTATATGAAGAGAGATATGATTGAGCTCTCGGACTGTGTGTCTCTGGCTGGTATGTCCTTAGCCATAAGCAGCATTTTACCTTCACCTTGGATGATGCCTCAATACAAACAGAAAATGATTGACTTCAATAATTGGCTTAGTTTTTGGTGTCATTCCAAGGGGATCCAGTATCTGTCTGCCTGGGATGACATGATTGACAGACCTCGATTCTTTGCCAGAGATGGTCTTCATCTATCACCCCTGGGATTTTGGCTACTGGCAAAGGCACTTGCCACCCCCATCATGCCTTTTTTAGGCAGTGTCTCAAGGACAAAATTCCTGATGTAAGAACTCCATCTAAGAATGAACTCAAGGTTTTGCTGCTAAACGCTAGGAGACTTAACACAAAACTGCATTCACTGGAAGCAGTCCTCACTTTGGAAGACATAGACATTTGTGTAGTCACGGAGACTTGGTTCAAGGCTGTGGAAAGCACCCCAGCCATATTGGACTACACCTCCTTCCACACACTCAGAACACAAACTGAAGGCATGAAAACTAAAGGCGGCAGTGTATCAATACTCATTAAAGATAGATACACCTCCAGATTTGGTTAGACAGTGTGATTCCCTAGAGATACTTCAGGTGCAATCAACTGTTGGTGGGACACCTGTTCAAGTCATTGCCATCTATAGGACGTCCTCCATGAATCAGGACACCCACTCTGCCTGTTTGGATCTACTTGAGTCTATCAAGATACATCTGAGCACCATGATTTTGGATGACTTTAACTACCCATCCATTGACTGGGGAAATTACTCATGTGGAACTCACTTCCCTAAAGGTTCCTCAACTTCATTAACTCCAATGCCCTGGACCAGCTAGATGACACCCCCATAAGAGGTGCTGACATCATGGATCTGGTGCTTTCCAATATGGGGGGACTGCTGTAGCTAACTAAGGGCAACATTAAGGCATTCTTTAGTTACATCCGTAGCCTAAAAGGAAAGACTCCGATTTGTGCTGAACTGATAGATATGCTCACTTGTTAACCAACAGGTTCTGTAAAAACTTCACTCCCCTTTCCCACCTCATTTACCCCAAGACATCCCTACCACCTGTCCTCTACCCTGTATCTCTAAAGAGCAGGTCATGGTAACCTCCAAACACTTGACCCTACTCAATTTGGATTTCTCAAAGGGAGATCATGCCTGTTAAACCTGGTGGACTTCTTCGAGACAGTCACCAAGGCCCTTGAGGAAGGGAAATCTGTGCACACAGCCTACCTAGACTTAGCTAAGGCTTTTGACAATGTCCCCCACTCAGATATACTTGACAAAGAAACCCAGCTTAGGTATCAACCCATATATCATTAGATGGGTCACTAACTGTCTCACTGATAGAACTCATATAGTCAAAATAGGGGAATCTACCTCCAACAGCAGACATGTAATCAGTGGCGTTCCACAAGGATCAGTCCTGGGACCTCGTGTCTGGAATCTATTTCCCCAAAGTGCAAGCTAAAACTAAAGGTTTGTGGCTGACAAAGTTTGCTGATGACTGCAAACTGGGAGTGGTCATAGAATCTCCAAATAATGTCAACATCCTACAAGAGGGTCTTACACAAACAAATGACTGGTGTCAAAGTCATGACCTAAAACTCAATGCAAAAAAAATGTATTTTCATCCCTTTTGGTAAGAGTGATGTTACTGGTAACTACTACATCAATAACAACACCCTAAGTATGCAGTCAGTGGTGAGAGACCTGGGTGCAAAGGTTGTCAATAGCTTGTCTTTGATCACCATGTCTCCACAGTGGTAAGTAGGGCATTCTATATTGCTCATCTCATAAGTAAGGGCATTGCCTCCAGAAAAAAAAGAAGTTATAACCTCCCTGTACTCTTCCCTCATCAGGCCAATAATTGAGTACAACTCCCCTTTTGGTATGTACCTTTCCAAGTACCTGTAGCAATTGGAGAGACCACAAAGGTTCCTCACAAGGAAATTTCAAGGTCTTCAGCATCTGTCCTATGAGGTTCATCTGAAATCACTGTCACTTTATTCTGTTTCATACAGACTTCTCAGAGGTGATTTCTGCCTTGCATATAAGGCGATGTTTGACCCTGCTTTATTGGAAATGCTGCATATTCATAAGTCAAGTGGTACACAGGTTACTCACTCTAATGGCCTTAACCTGGTATGTGACATTAATAGAACCTGCTGGAGGGACATATTTGTCTCCCAGAGGTTAGCACACCTTTGGAACAGACTACTGCTTTATGTCAAACAGAGCACCTTATTGGACCTCTTCAAATGCAGTCTGGATGATTGGATGGGTACCCGTAAGTTCACCTCAGGGTTTCCACCTATGTCCCTCTTGGACAGGGGTGATAGGTGCTGACTGTGGAAATAAGGGTAAAACTTGGCTAAGCTTGTAAGAGCCCTAGGGTCATTAGCCTAGTAATTTCCTATGATCCTATGAACACACTTTGCTTATCCGTAATAGGTTGAAAGTCAACACTCCTAAAGCTGAGGCTATGGTAATTCTTGCCACCTTGAGATATTCTTCCACCCCTTCCCTTCACAATGTCATCTTATATGGTGGGAGGTCAGTTGAATTTGTTGATAAGGTAAATAATCTAGATGTCTATCTTGATTTTAAACTAAAACTTTGGGACCAGGTGTTGGCTGTTGTGAAATCATCATACTTTCATATGCAATGCATTTCCTGTATTAACTACCTATTTTCTCAAGTGGACCTCTTGGTGGTTGACCGTACCTTGGTCTCCTCTAAAGTGGACTGCCCTGTACCTAGGACTATCTCTTTTGATAACAGGTGGTATGACATGTTGGTGTCTGCAAAACTGGGTATGGCAGTTAGCAGCTTTATTTTCTTTTAAATAACATTTTTATAGTGTTTATATGTCATTTTCTGTGAAATCATGCAGGCTTTTAAAGGGTATGTATCACTGCAGGAATTTCTCCAGCTTGATTCCCAGCTTTGTGCTTTGTGTGTGGAGTCTTCTATTTTCTACTTGCCTAGTAAATTCTGTGGTTGTTCATGAGATCATTATAGGAGTCAGACCAAGCTGTACTGTCTACAGGTGGTGCAGAACTCTGCTGCCAGGCTACTGACCCTTATATCTCATTACCAGTTTATTATGTCTGTCTTGCACAGGTTACATTTGCTTCCAGTTCTCTACCGAATCATTTATAATATCCTGTTGCTAGTTTAGCTATCTATTTGTGACTTGGACCTTTCTGCCTGAAACTGCTGGATGTTACAAATTGCTCTGCCTGTGTCTTGTGCTGTGACTAGCAGAAAAATGGTTCTGGATCCTCCCTCTAAACCTTATCAACACTCATAACTGTATTCCAATCTCCCAAAGAGCAGCACACTATGAATAATCTCTCATTCTGTCCCTAAATTCCCTCTGTATACTCCCAGGTGTCATGTTTACACTAATGAATCACTGTTCTCAACCCCAAAACTCCCTTCACTCCTAGGTAACTACCCTTTTTATCAATCAAAATTTAATTTACCACTAAAAAGCACTTGATACCTTTAGCATTACCCCCCTTCTGCACTGTTCTTGTAGTGATGAGGAAAACACTTTGACCCAGGAAGCTTGCACCAATGCAACATTTCTTTAACAGTCAACCAAATCTCCTGTAGTACTACAATACATGGCCATAAAATATACATGTGTACAATTCTGATTTGCACCTAAGTTGGACTAGACAAGCTAGTCACATTCCAGGTAATAGAACTTATCAATTCTCAAACACACACGTACCCCACTGGTACCTTTCATGTGCAGCCATCCCTCCATCTAATGATGTTGAGTCCTCTCTGATTCCTATAATGATCAGATGAACAGCCACAAAATTTACTAGGCAAGTAGAAAATTGAAGATTCCATACAGAAGGCACAAAGCTGAGAATCGAGCTGGAGAAATTCTTGCTGTGATACATATCTTTAAAAGCCTGCATGAGTTCACAGAATATGACCTAAACACTATAAGAACGTTATTTAAAAAAAATAAAGCTGTTAACTGCCATACCCAGTTATGCAGGCACCAACATGTCATACCGCCTGTTATCAAAAGAGAACGGCTTATACCAGGTATCCAGCATATTTCAATTACCTCCACCAAATTGCCCCTTGATGTTTGACCACTTTTATTTTATATACCACATCTATTAATCTTCTGTACTGATTGTAACCAAAGTGCCTTGCTCATACTTCATTACTGACTTATTTTTATTTCACGATTCATACATATGACATTTTTAAGCAATGATTTGTACTTTTCCAACAGAAAAACTATGAAAGTTCATATTTTTAAAATCCAAAAGAGAGTGTAAATGGAAGCATAATCCACCAACTGTGTTTTTGCTGCCATGCTCAAAATGTGGGCATAGAAAACCTATCTGCAGTGACTTGAAGTGATGCTCTTCTTCCATTATTCTTCAAAGTCCATCTGCAAGAAAACTTACCCTGCATTATATTAAGCCCAAAAAATTGCTTACATCTTCTGACAACCCACCACTGCCAACCAGCAACCAAGAAGCCTCAATCCTCACCACTGGAAACAATGGGAGTCTTTCACTGGGAGGGTGACAGGTACACACCCAGTATTTCCAGATGCAGCTCTCTACAGCAAGTGCAATTTCCCTTAAGAACACACAGAGACCACAGTCCATCTTGGGCTGGTTTCTCCCTCTTTCTCCAGATCTACAATAAAACTCCTCATTGGCACAGCTATAGAATTGAGATCTCAGCTGAATGACCAAGCCAAGACCTCTAGCACCCTCTCTGTCCACCCAGTGCTTCACATTCCTGCCCAAGTAGCTGACACACACTCTCTCTAAGGTTTGATTTACACACCCACCTGAGAAAGGCTGGCACAGGTTTACTAGCTATGCCCCCTTCTGCCCAGACTATAAGGTAGTTACCACTGCCACCAGTAACTCCTTATCAGCTACTTTAGGGCTCTTAACAAAGGGTGTCCAGTCTTACTGTGTAATATTAATATTAATTTTAATACAAATTATAGCTTGACCAAGAGCAAGGTTGTTAGGAGTGGCCCACACAGTGTCACTAAATAAATATGCAAGTACTCTCAAAACTTAAATATCTCTACACAGATCAGCCACAATGAAAGGCTTAAATATATTTAATAATAAATAAAAGAACAAAACAATACTAAATATTTATTCACAGTGACATCAGAGTTCAAAACCACAGGAAATATTTAAAATAACATTGCAGTACAGGCTCACACAAATAAAGAAAAAAAAATCTAAACTAAGCCTTGCTATATTCCTGACAGAATCTAAGAGAGTTACTATACCCTAATACCTTACTTAGAGGAAGGCAGATGTGGTGAATAGTACTTGTTGTCAGGTCCAAGACAGAATGCAGAATGCTCCGTCTCTCTGAGAGACTTCTCAAAATAATATCTAAAATAGTACTGCTGGGATAGCTTTTAGAATGACATCATTTCTGGTCATCTGACTTCTAGTTCTCATGCAAACCCCCCCCCCCCCTATTGCTGAAGCCGGCAATATTTAGCATCTGCCTGTAAAAATACTCATACAAGGGCTTTTGCTCAGATCTTTGGAAGATGCTGGAAGTCATAAAACAATTGCATTACTTCATGCTTCCAAAGTAGCAATTAGTTCACCCCAAAGACAATACAGGAAAGCTTCCTAGTACATAATTTGTGTCTCTAGCTGCATTGAAACCTGTCAGATAGTCTCTTTATGGTCTAGCCTATAAAGTAATTTAATTTGAGATATTTTCTAAAGTTTGCTGGACTGAGGTTAGCTCTCCTGTTTCCAATGTTAACATACACATTTAAACAGTTACAATAGTGCATGTACATTTCTGTTCTCTTCCAGTAGGGCACAAACACTTTACAAATGCCTTTTCAACATAAACATCTGTACAGAGCAGTTTGATGTACACATGACATACAGTTCTAATACATTTGTAACACATGCATCTATGACATACATTTGTAACACCAGCATCTTATATAAATTAGTGTGATATTCACAAATGACATATAATTATTCACAAAATTCCAGCTAGCTGTGCTGGCAGTACCTCCTTTTGTCACACATCTAATTAGTAAACCAATCATCAGTTATGCAAACATAAATCCCTGAGGGAACAGCCTTGTGTCTAATGAATCCTACTGTGAGTGATACCTTTAAATGACAAATACATCTTTCACTTTTCACCTCATGTAATTTATCCTCCTGGTATATTAGGCACAGAACAATACTTGTAGGTAGCAAAATGTTTACCCAAGATGGCTGTTGAGTAGACCCAAGGTTTTTGGAACAAGACAATCAGTGATACCTCATTTCCAAGACCAACTCAAATTTGATGCAAAAGGAATAGATGGAAGTGAGGAAGTGTCCTCATCATCATCCAAGTCAGCCAGGGAGGGAGGTAATCATGAAGGAATGCAAGCAAGATAGTGTCCTCCTCCTCATCATCATCATTATCAAAGCCAACCACAGAAAAAGATTCAGTCGGCAAATCTTTATATTTCCTCTTGCATGCCACACTCTTGTGAACATTCAGAGGTGGTAAGTCTGAGGAAGAAAATGATTTACTCTTAGCGACTGAAATGTTCTGTGAGAGATGCAAACAGATTTCGGCCAGCTTGCCACAGAGGATAAGATGTGATGCCTGTGACTCAAAAGTAGGCATATCTGGTACAGTGAATAATGCAAATACCATGACAGGGTATGACTTCTGGTATACTTCAGCAGTGGTAATTGATGACTCAGAACTGATATTGGCATTGATACCTGTACTGACTCTGAAGTAGCCTGGGTCAGATATTTGGACATTAAGATCAAAGCAACAAACAGCAGCAAAATCATAGGGCTTGAGGCTGACATCATCGCTGAGAGCTTTAGTCAGAACACTGACCTTGAGGTTACTGTTGAGACTGAGAGTGTCAACATCACCATCATCAATATTAACTGTGATGTATAGGTTAACAGTATCTGAGAGAAGGCCATCATCACCAAAATAAATGCATGTTTCTTGGCATTTGATACTTGCTGGGGTATTGACACACTTGCCCCATAAGTCTCACATGACTATGTTTGGGGCTTGAGTCAAAATATGGGGTGTGGTGCAGAATAGCCTTGGTGTCCTGATTTTGAAAGTAGTAGTAGCAGCTGACTGTTCTCCACCAGACCCATGGAAAAGAAAGAACCCCAAGAGAATGTCTGCTGAGGCTGAATAAAGGCATTCACAGCTTGTCATAAAGAAATTCAAAAGTCACTGGGTTGATGAGCAATGCCTTGCTGTTAAAGACTAGGAATCCAAAGTAATACATACATATAAATATTTCAAGCATGGGCATAATGCCTTTCTAACCTAACAGTATATACTAAAACAGTTTGTTCCCTATGAAGCTATACGTGAATTAGTGCTTGCTTTAATGTAATTTGTAGTCTATTCCATGCATCAGCTGCTCTCTCAGAGAATCAATTTTTCTATATACGTTGTCTGATGATTCTCTACTACTTTTTGATAAACCCAAGCATTCCCAGAGGTAGTTGTCTGTAAGTTCCCTATAAACCTGAATAAGGTCTCATCTTAAATATCTATATGACACTGTACAAGTTCAGATAGTTTAATCTTTCAAAATAACTTAGATTTTCACATACATGGATGCCCTTGGTATATTTCCGCTGTACTCTTTCCTGTTCACGCATGCTTGTTTTCTTATAAGGTTTCCATAATGCTATTCCATACACAAGTTTCAGTCTACTGTAACTAACAAACAATGACTTCATCATTCTGAATTCCTAGACATTATAAATCTTTTCATACAACCAATAGTTCTATAACTATCATTAAACAAATGGTTAATATAATTAGAAAAACTCAAAGCTGAATCTACCCATATACCCAGGCCCTTAAGTGAATCTATAGTTTCAATCACTGTGTGCTGTATTAAATGTTCACCTTTCAGTTTATGTCTCCCAAATCTCATATGCTTAGTTTTTGATGTATTTATTAGCTTATTATTCTCCTGTGCCCAAATGGTCAATTTAGTTAAATTCTTTTGCATACACACATCAGTTTATCCAGTTTCATGTCATCTGCATACAGACTGCAGAACACGTCAAGTGAAAAAGATAGATAGGAAAGATGCAATCTAAACAGGTATGAGCCTAGGACAGAGCCCTGTGGGACACCCTGACTGTAACTTTGAATTTTAACTGTCCAGTTGCTGTATATGTGCCATTTCCTGCTTGTAAATAATCTTATCAAGACTACATCAATGCCTATTTGTTTTAATTTATTGATCAGTGTTTTGTGTGTGATAATGTCAAATGCTGAAGTTAAATCTATATAAATTACATCAAAGCACAAATTTTCCTTCAAAGCTGCTGTTATATTGTTATAGAACATCATGTTGCAAGTGGTAACAGATCGAGTTTCAACATCTGCATACTGATATGTGGTTTCATGTTCCAACATTTCCAGTTCTGACAATAACCTATTCAATATTATCTTTTGCATTATTTTTTCACAACATGTAAGCAAAGTTAAGGGTCTGCATGACCCTGGGTTTCTTCTACTTCCTTTTTCCTTAAAGACAGGTTTAACAAATGCATGTCTCCAATCTTGAGAAATCTCCAAATATTTATACAACTTACTAAATTATAGATATAATGGTACTCTAAGGTCTTACTGAAGTGTTCCCATGGCATTATTACTAACTGTCTCCTCCCTGTGCTTTATTTGGATCCAGTTTGCATAGTTCTTTTCCATGTAATCTAATTTGATTTCAGTATCTGAGGTTACCTGGATGTCACTAGGACAATTTACTACCCCCTTTGCGTACCCAAACTGCTTTGCATAAGATTTTGGTAAATATATTTAGAATACATTTTAGAACTCCTTCCCAATCTTGTGTATCTATAGAATGGTTTCCTATTATACTCAATATTTTTATATAAATTTGCATCAAATATTTCTTGATCTTGTCTCACACTATGTTCAATTTGTCTGTCCAGTTTATTTCAGTTTTTAAAGTTTGACCTCTTTTCCACAAAAGGGGTGGTAAGTTGTCCTAGTGACATCCAGGTAACCCCAGATACTGGAATCAAATTAGATTATATTGAAAAAGAACTGTGCAAACTGGATCCAAACAAATCGCAATGCAGGGAGGAAACGGAATAAGTAACAATGACTTGAGAACACTTAAGTAAGAACTTATACTGCCATTACATCTATTATTCACTAGGTCATACAAATATGGAGAGATTCCTCAAGATTGGAGGCATGCACTTATTAAACCTGTCTTTAAGGGAAAGGGGAGTAGGACAAACCCAGAATCATGTAGACCCTTAAGTCTACTTTCATGTTGTGGATAAATAATGGAGAAGGTAATACTGGATAAGTTATTGTCAGGACTGGATAGGTTGGGACTTGAAACCATATATCAGCATGCATATGTTGAAAATACATCTATTACCACCTGTAACATGATGTTCTATAACAATATAATAACAGCTATGAATGAAAAATTGTGCTGTGACGTGATTTCTATAGATTTAACTTCAGCATTTGACAGGGTCATGCACAAAACACTGAGCAATACATTAGTACAACTAGGTATTGATGTACTGTTGATAAGATGGATAGCTGCATAGCTTACAAATAGGACATGGCAAGTATCACACACCAACTGGATAGGTGAAATCCTTGGTTATAGCCAAGGTGTCCCACAGGGCTCTGCCCCAGGCCCTTACTTGTTTAGATTGTATCTTTCAGACCTTACTTTTTCATCTGAGGTGTTCTACAGTCTATATGCTGATGACTGGAAATTGGGTAAACTAATTACAAGTGTTACAGATAAGGCACGTCTGCAAAATAATTTGACTAAATTGACCATTTGGGCACAGGAGAATAATATGTTGATAAATACATAAAAAACTAAGCATTTGAGATTTGGGAGACAAACTGAAAAGTGAATATTTAATATAACACACAGTGATAATATGTTGATAAATACATCAAAAACTAAGCATATGAGATTTGGAAGACATAAACTGAAAGGTGAATATTTAATACAGCGCAAAGTAATTGAAACTGTAGACTCATTTAAGGACCTGGGTATATGAGTAGATTTCAGCTATGAGTTTTTCTAATCATATCAACCAGTTGGCTAATGGTAGTTATAGAACTATAGGTTATATAAACAGATTTCTAAAGTCTAGGAAATCAAACATAATGAAGTCATTGTTAGTTACATTAGACCCAAACTTGAGTATGGAATAACAATATAAAACCCTATAAGAAAACAAGCATGACTAAAATGGAAGGAGTACAGCGGAAATATACCAAGGGCATCCATGGATGTGAAAAGTTATTATGAAATACTAAAATATCTGTACTTGTACAGTGTCTCTTACAGATATTTAAGAGGAGATCTTATTCAGGTATATAAGGCATTTAGGGACAACTACCTCTGGGAATGTTTGGGGTTATCAAAAAGTACTAGAGAGTCGTCAGATAACCTATGTAGAAGATTCTATAGGAATGAGAAGTGTATTAACTGGTTCTCTGACAGAGTAGCTGATGCTTGGAACAGACTACCAAATTAAATTAAAGCAAGTACTAGTTTAGGAATTTTTAAGAATAGCTTGGACACTTATTATGGGAACAAGTGTTCTGGCATATTGGCAAGCTAGAAGGGCTTTAATGCCTGTGCTTGAAACTTTTGTATGTATGTATTTGTTATATGTTTTGTCCCTCGCCTTAATCAAGTGTCTTGTTCTTATAAATACACGTCTTGACGTTGTATGCCTAGATCCTGATGTTAAACATTTTTTTTTGCATTCAAACAATTTCACTTTCACAACTTTCTGCTGTTTTTCCACTGAACACACCACTCCAATTAGTTTTACATAGTGACTGTTTTGCTTCCATATAATCTGTTATTAATCTTCTGGGCATTGGTTTAGATTTTAGTTTGGCAGAATTATGCAGCAACAAATTAACCTTACTAACCCCATGATCACCGCATCAACGGTGGTAAAACTTCACATGAAGTAACAGTATGTTCTTTAGGAACACAAATTATGTCTAATGTATTCTATTCCCTGGTAGGCTTTTTTACAATCTGAAGCAATTGTTGTTCCTGAACTTATATTGTGAATAATTTCCTTACACATTTTGTTGAATCAATATTACTCCTATCTGTTTCTGGTAAGTTTAAGTCCCCAATCACTATTATTCTTCCCTCCTGTGTTTTATGCAAGAAATGTATGAATTTCTGTAGGTCATCAGCACTGGACTTTGGTGGTTTATGCACTCCAATGATTGTTATATGTTCCAGGGTTGCCTTTATTGTCATAGTTGCACAATCTATAGTATGCATGTTTTTGGTGCACTGTAGTTTTAATAACCATGTATATTCTAAATTTCTGTTGTATTATATTTGGAGATTCACTTCAGTTTGTGTTTACTGTTTAGGACCTAAGTAGTATATTCATCTTCATGTTTTGTAATGACATAACAAAGGGAAAGCCTTTCAAAGACTGATCCAGTTCTAGTTCATGTCTTGACTTAGTTTAGGTTCTGTGCTGTTTTCTCAGTGCTGCAGGCCGAAAATTCTTGATACAAATACATCAGATGGGGAGAATTATCTGAACTTTTGTACATGAAGCAGTGTGAAGGATATAAATTCAAAGGTGTGTAGCAACATTAGCTTGTATAGAATTGCAGCTTAAGTGCAATAACTTGCTGGTCGCTATGCTGTTGCCTTAACAGATGTATAATACAACGAAAAAAGAAAAGTCTGCCTATTTGTGTTTGTTTTTTCATTATACTATGGCCATTGTGGCATCTTGCATTATACTGTGGCCATCTTTGAGCCTTGCGTTATACTGTATTTAGGTTGAGTGGTCTGGTGAACTACTGTGTAAACATATAAGCTGACTGCAAATTCTCCATTGCTTATCAGACCTGATGCTGGAAAAAGTTACTGTCACTGTTTTAAAACTTCTCTGGATAACTGATCCGTAGCTAAAATGTTGGCAGGTAGCCTGCTTTAGGATTCAACGTGCCTGGAATATTAGATGTACTGGTAGCTAGAAATCCTACCCATTTTTCTTGGCCTAACAGAGAAATATACAGCTGCTGAATTTGTACTTATTGAGCATTGTGGTGGTTTTTTTTTTTTAATGCATTCTGGCTGCTTATTTCTATTGTAATGCTAGCATCCAGTCTGTGACTGAATCTGAGACATAGCTGGGCAGCTAGACTTCTCCATGCTGCATGGCTTTGAAGTATACATGACAGTGGTACATATTTTTTGTGTACTGAGAAAGTTCTGGCCATAAATAAACCCTTGAGCAGTCGTTTTTTCACTGGAATATTGCCTGTAGAAATTTAAGTTTGCATTGCATTGCCCTGACTTTAGTAGGCAGAAGAAATGTGCATTTCTGATTGTGAGTTTGTGTTTTAGGAATGGAGTCTACACTGAAATGAAAACAAATATCAGGTGCACAGCAGAGGAAGGCAAAGTGCACTTGTCAGGAAAGAGGCAGCAGAGCTGTCTGCCTCATGACTCAGTAAATTAAGACCCATTTGTGCATACCTGACCATTAAGTGTAAACCACTATAATGTTTAGGCCTCCAAATTCAGCCTTGTAATTGTGACCTGCCTTTTGATAGGCTGTAACAATACATGACATACTTGGTATGTAGTAGACCATTTTCTCACGTTTCATTCATCACTGAAACTATTATCATTACCATTCATGGCATTGTATAACTTGAACATGTCAATGGATGGATTTAGGAAGGATCCTTTAAATCGGAGTTCAGTGCACATGCAACAACAATTTTAAAGCATGTTACTGCCAGCTTTGCTGTGACTGTTGTGCATAATTTATAATTGCCTTTGTATTATTTCGTAACACTTTTTAAGGGCAGAACTGTAGAGTTGCTCATATTATGTGTAATGAGTAAGGCGGCATCAGGCTAGCAACATCTCTGCACTTATTTTACTGAGTAAATGTGATTGCTTCATTGCTTCAGTCATGTATTGTGCAGCAACATATACTAAGTGGGTTCTTTTCAGCAGGCAAACCAAAAAGCCATCAAATCTTGTAGTACATGCAGTAGTTTCAGATGGACAGGACAATATTGGGTAAGTTTTTTTTTTTTTTTTTTAAGATTGTGGAAAGCTACAATAGTACTTTCATCATTCAGAAATAATAAGATTATTTGTTGTAGGCATGCCAAGGAACCGTCCGTGCCTGTGCAGCAGCAGAGCTGGGTGTTGTAGGCATGTCATGAAACCATCAGTGCCTGTGGCAGCAGCAGAGCTGGGTGTTGTAGGCATGTTATGGAACCATCAGTGCCTGTGGCAGCAGTAGATTTGGGTGTTGTAGGCATGTCATGGAACCATCAGTGCCTGTGGCAGCAGCAGAGTTGGGTGTCGTAGGCATGTCATGAAACCGTCAGTGCCTGTGGCAGCAGCAGAGCTGGGTGTTGTAGGAGTGTCATGGAACCATCAGTGCCTGTGGCAGCAGTAGATTTGGGTGTTGTAGGCATGTCATGGAACCATCAGTGCCTGTGGCAGCAGTAGAGCTGGGTGTTGTAGGCATGTTATGGAACAGTCAGTGCCTGTGGCAGCAGCAGAGCTGGGTGTTGTAGGCATGTTATGGAACCATCAGTGCCTGTGGCAGCAGTAGATTTGGGTGTTGGAGGCATGTCATGGAACCATCAGTGCCTGTGGCAGCAGCAGAGTTGGGTGTCGTAGGCATGTCATGAAACCGTCAGTGCCTGTGGCAGCAGCAGAGCTGGGTGTTGTAGGAGTGTCATGGAACCATCAGTGCCTGTGGCAGCAGTAGATTTGGGTGTTGTAGGCATGTCATGGAACCATCAGTGCCTGTGGCAGCAGTAGAGCTGGGTGTTGTAGGCATGTTATGGAACAGTCAGTGCCTGTGGCAGCAGCAGAGCTGGGTGTTGTAGGCATGTTATGGAACCGTCAGTGCCTGTGGCAGCAGTAGATTTGGGTGTTGTAGGCATGTCATGGAACCATCAGTGCCTGTGGCAGCAGCAGAGTTGGGTGTTGTAGGCATGTCATAAAACTGTCAGTGCCTGTGGCAGCAGCAGAGCTGGGTGTTGTTGGCATGTTATGGAACCATCAGTTTCTGTGGCAGCAGCAGAGCTGGGTATTGTTGGCATGTTATGGAACCATCAGTGCCTGTGGCAGCAGCAGAGCTGGGTGTTGTAGGCATGTTATGGAACAGTCAGTGCCTGTGGCAGCAGCAGAGCTGGTGAAGGACAACTTGCTATAGTGTAAGGCATTCTACAGAGCAGTGTAGATTGTGGCAGCACACACTGCCTTATTACAAGCTGTTTTGGCAACACTTCTCTTAATACACTGCAGCAATCATTTTGACAAGCCATCCCATTACTTTTTAGTCATTGTGATACACTGAAAGTACTGATGGGAGGAGTTACACAACTGGATGTTCTGGATCAGGTGCAGATCCTCAAAGTCCAAACATATTTCTTCCAGCTAATTCTGTGAGTCAAGAATCAGTAGCTGTGATTCCATCTGTAAGTCTTGAATGTTAGGAGGCCTGTGCTATATCCAGTAGCACCTATGATAGCATTGATGTGATAGAGGTAGAGACCAAGATGGAATTTGATAAAAGGAAGTACGATATCCTTGAGCAAGATCTTCAATCGAGTACCATGACAGTGGACTATACAAGTTCTGCAGCAGGACATGTGCAACTCTCATGCTAACATCCACACTGCAGTTTGCAACAGCATGAATGATGTCATAAAAGATTATGATGTTATCTTGTACAAACATTGTCATGTTACAGGTATCGGCAAAAAGGCCATCTTGACCATGCAGTGGCTACCCCCTGAAGGCTTTGAGTTCCCTAAGCATTTCATGGGTATTCTGGAAGCCAGCAAGCAGAAGATTTGGTCCACAGCTTCTGCATGAATTCCAGTTTGCACAGTATTCACAGAGTTTGGATGGGTTCTTCTGTGGTCCATGCTTTGTCTTCAACAGAGCTAGAAAGTGTGTGTTGGTCTCCACACCTATGACTAATTGGTCTAATGCAAGGAAGATTTTTGAATGACATAGCAAGTCAAAGGACCATGGAGATGCACTTGCAGAGTCAGAGGCATTTCTAGAAATATGCTGTGGCCAACTGCAAACAGCTTATCAGTGGATTGCAGAGAAAGATAAGAAGTTGCAGGAATGCACAGTTCATGCCTTGAGATGTATCGTGCAGCTAATTCTTCTCTGTGGAAGATGGATTTTGCCACTCTGTGAAAATCTGACTTGCACAGGAAACTTTAAAGCATTGCTTGAATGCATGGCAGAAGTGAATTCTGTACTCACACTGACCATTTAAGGGAGGGTCTGCAAAATGCACTCTACACTTCGGCACAAATTCAAAACAAAATTATTAATTTTATTGGGTTACAGATCCAGAGAAAAATTTGAAGTAGCATTAAAGAGGCAAAGTTCTTCAGTTTAATTGCTGATGGAACAACTGATGTCTCCTATAAGGAGCAAGTGAGTCAGGCTCTACATTATGTTTGTAGAAGTGATGGAAATGTAGCTCTGTGAAGACTTCATTGAATTTGTGGAAGCGTATGACTCCACAGGAAAACCTTTGCTGACCTCTTTCTGGAGAGACGCACAGCAAAGGGTGTAGACAAGGAGCTATTGCGAAGGCAAGGCTATGACAGAGGAAGCAACATGTCTGGCCATTTTAATGGTGTGTAGACAAGAATTCAAGCTCTGTTTCCAGAAGCTGTGTACACTGCCTATAAAGCGCACAAGTGCAACACTGCCATAGTTCATTCATGTCCAATGCATAACATGGCAAACACTCTTGACACATGTAGGAAAGCAATTGCAATGCTAAATTCATCTGCTAAATGTCACAATGAGTATTTAGCCTACCTTAAGGAATTCACACAGTTCCTATGTGACGATGAAGACAGAAGTACCTCACTTCAGGCACCTGGTAACACCTGGTGGATGAGTCAGGCTGATTGTCTGCACAGCTTGAAGAATAAATATGTCATCATTGTCACCACTTTAGAGTATTGCTGAGTATGACAAAGATGCTGACAGATATCTGTACTCTATCACAAGAATTGATTGCATTGTAGCTCTGGTGACAATGGAGTCTGTGCTTGATATAATTAAGCCACTTCATCTGTACCTGCAGTAGGAGCAGATTGACATGATTCAGGCTTGTAAAGAAGCAAAGGTTGTCACTGTCACTCTTCAAGCAATGAGATCAAATGCTAGAATTATTTTTCAGAATTGTATGAAGAATTCAAACAGCTGACAGCCAGAGTCATGGTGGAAGAAAGTGTTCCAAGGATCTGTGGAAGGCAAACTCAAAGAAACATTGGTGCTGCTGACCCAGAGGAGTACTATTGAAGGAACACTTTCATTCCATTCCTGGATTGTGTTATAGGTGAAATAAAAGACCAACTTATAGAATGCCACCCACGTTTCTTTGCACAGTATCTGGTGCCATCTATGATGACTGCTTTGGAAGATGATGAGAAAGTGGTGGAATTATACAATGCATACAAGACTGACATATCTAGTCTGCTCAGTTTCAAAAATGAGCTTAACCAATGAGTGGCCAGATGGAGAGCAGTTGAATGAAGCAAGCTGCCAACTACCATCATTTCAACCCTACAGCAGTTTCCCCCAGCATTTTATCTAAATATAAACAGTGCCGTAACAATTGTAGCCATGATGCCAGTGAGTGTTTCCTCTGCAGAGTTGGTCATTCAGTGCTCTATGATGCATTAAGACTTGGCGATGAAAGACTATGTCTGATGTATGTTTAAGTGGTTGACCTTGATGCACATACACAGTGGCATCGATGTTGATATCACAAAGGTGCTAAAAGACTTTGATACATGTAATGATCATCAGTTTATTGTCTTTCCATGGTGATACAGCAGACCATCAGGATGGTGGTAGGTGGGTACTCATGGCTGGTTGTACATTGTCATGTGCTGGCAGTATGCTGTGGATGGGTGGCCTCCACTTTTGACTGGATTGTGGCTTGCTTGGTGTGAATGGATTAGGCTGCATTTCTAAATGATGTGAGAACCAGAGCATCCAACAACTCACTCCAGCTGGCTTCCTTTTGGACTGGATTGTGGGCTGCTTATTGCAAATGGTTTAGGTTGCCTCTTTAAGGTATCAAAACTAGAGCAGTTTAAAGCCATGTGGTGGTGACTTTGTGGGGTTGGTGTGTGGTGGTGGTGTGAATTGAGCTCTGTGTGACTGACTACCTTGATGTAGTAGAGAGGCTTGTTGAAGTGAATGGCTCAGGCTGTCTCTCCCTGTTGACTGGATTGTGGGCTGCTTATTGCAAATGGTTTAGGCTGCCTTTTTTTAAGCTATCAAAACCAGAGCAGTTTGCAGTCATGTGGTAGTGACTTTATGGGGTTGGTGTGTGGTGGTGTGAATGGACCTCTGTGTGACTGACTACCTTGATATGATAGAGAGGCTTGCTGCAGTGAATAGTTCAGGTTGTTTCCCCCTGTTGACTGGGTTGTGGGCTGCTACCTGTGAATGGTTTACGCTGCTACGAAATGCACCTAAACCAGAGCAGCCAACAGCCCAGCCCGGATGGCTTCCCTTTGGACTGGATTGTGAGCTGCTTATTGTGACTGGTTTAGGCTGCTTTTTTAAGGTATCAAAACCAGAGCAGTTATCAGCCTGTAGGTGTGTAGTATTTGTAGTGGGGTGGGTGGCGTGTATGTGAATGGGTGTTGGGTGTGTGTGTGGTGTGAATGGACCTCTGTGAGACTGGCTACCTTGATGTGGGACAGAGGTTTGTTGTAGTGAATCACTGCTACTAAATGCCAGTTGAGTGACCGTGGACATCTCAAACTAAATTTTGGCAGGGCAGCATGTATGCATGAAGAGGTGGCAGTACTAGATCTTAGACTACAAATTGAAAAAAAATTGTCTACACCCCTGGTTAGAACACATAAGTAAGGATTGACAGGGAGATTTCACCCCCTCCCCCTTATTACCTTATTCATGTGTGTTAACCCTAACTCTGCTGCTGCCCCTAACTCCAAACCCCAAACCTAAACAATACCTCACCAAATACCCTTTCTCTAACAGTACCACTACACAAGACAATCAGACACGTGTACACATACACCATCACACACACAAATCACTAAGGCTGTCACCTTACCTAGCCCTTACTCTAATTGTAACCAAGAAACACTTGCATAAACAGTCCAAAACCTTCCCATGCATACCACTGAATCTATCCCCATCCCTAACCCTTATTCTAACCCTAACCTGCAAACATCTGCAGGCACACACTCGCACCTAATGTCAAAACTTCCTGTATATCTGAAGGCTTCACCATAAAAAAACCTTACTTACTTTCATGCAAGCACCTACTCATGTACTACAGAAACAGTCGAGCCAATGTTCAAAATCTCTTGCAATTGACAAGCAGGGATTTTGACCAAAACAGAATACAATGAATTTTGTTGACAAAAGGTGCAGTTGACAGATTATATTGCAAATGCACACACACACACACACACACACACATATATATATATATATATATATATATGTGTGGATATACTTCTGATTGTTGAAAACTCACTTTTTTGACAACCAGAAGATCAAACCCATTGAAGCTAAAGTGCACTAAATCAAAAGTGCACTTTCGCAAAATTTGGTTCTCTGAAGTACATTACAGAGGGGATAAGGAAATACATCCTTTTCCCTACTGTAGTGCGATCGATCTCGGAGTTAGTATATTTAAGTAGGGGGGGTGTGGGGTGCAGGGGGGCCTGTTTAAACAGTTTTTTTTTGTTTTATGCTGGTTTGGAGAACCGGCTTTTGCGAAAGTACACTTTTGGTCTAGTGCACTTTCGCTTTAATTGGTCTCAATGTTGCTTGTTCGCGATAGTGTAATTTCTTTCAATCAAGTAACATAGACTCATATAAATATATGGCTGCAGAGTAGCCAGATGTCACTCATTTGTGTACGTACTGATAGGAAGTTTGGTCAAATGCTTGAATACTTTGGGTGACTTTCTTATGGTCTGGGATGTATATTACTTTATGAACTTAAATAAATGTATGTATTAACCTTATTGGTTTTGTGCTTTTCACTGTGTTTGGTCCTGGCATTTTTTGTCTACTTTTATCAGTTCCAGCCGTGCACCTGGTCCTACTTGTGGAGGTTTTGTTCTTGACTTTGACTTCCTGTGCTCTGCTGTGGACGTTTTCAGTGTTGGTACAATCTGTGTCTGAAGTGGAGGTATTCTCTGCTGCCCAGGATTATCCCAGGTTTCCCATGGATGTTTTCTACATACAGTGAGGAATGGAAATTTTTGGATCTAACCACTATGTAATCCTATCTGTTTTTTTTCAATTCAGATTGAAAAGGGCTTCATTTGATATATATATATATATATATATATATATATGAGACCTGACTTTCACGTTTTATACAGGGAAGCGGAAGACATGTTTTTATGTGTAAAAGGTACTGTTTCATATATATTTTTTTGGGCTGGAATCGACATTATTCAGCACTTTTTGGCAGAATTGTTTGGGTGATTACATACATGTTTAAAGACTCATTTATGCTTTTACTTACAAGCGTTCAGCATTGTTTTTGACAGCTATTCCTACATTTTGTGCTATGGGCATCATTTCATGGCGTACCGTTAATATGGGGCTGGCTAAGTGAACGAGTTGGTTTATTTCAAGTTACCACAGATATCAAGTGGATTTAACATCAAGGCACTGTCCCTTTTGGTATATATAAGGTGTTTTTGTGGTGGACTGCATGCAAAACTATACATAACTTTTTTGGCCGTAACCCATCTTTGAGAAACTATATCTACCTTTATGCTCCATTTGATGTTTCGGAACTTAATGAATATGTTGACCTGGTTTTACTTAGAGGGAATCTAATTATTTGTGGACATTGGAACCATAATTCATATTGCCTGAATATCAGAGCATATGGCTTCTGGTGTATGCCAGCTTCAAGCCATTGACTACTCAACTTTGGATTTATATATGCATTAAACTGGGTATTTTGGAACAGTTCTTACTGCCGATTTGGAAGAAACTTTGATGTTCATCAGTGGGACTGCTATATTAAAACTGCTATATTAACTGTATTTAGGGACTCGACACAAATGTTGGATGTTATAAAATATGGGATTTTCCATCACTACTTAGCTTATATGAATCGCAGCAACAACTATTACAACTATAGTGATTAAAACATATATACTGATATTGTTATACGTTCATTTTATTTTAAGTGAGCCTGTACACTCTCTGTAATTGTATATAATATCATTTTTTGCAGGAAAATTAAACACAGCAAAGATGTTGTTTCTTATGGTAATAGTTTGGGATGAATCTAGCTGGACTGAGTTTTCTTAAGCTGACTAGGCCACAATACTATATAGGGCTGGGCATCATCAATACATCTGTGGTTGCCTTACATTATTTGTTATTATATTTCACTTTATAAGGAACAACCTATGATCATCAAGGTTATCTCTCTTGTTTAGATGTGTTTATTACACCTAACAATATAAATAAGAGACAACAAAGCATTTTATTTCTTTTATGTGGAGTGGCATAAAGGCCTTTAGTGATTAGGAAGACGGTGTGTGTTTATTCTGTAAAATACAGCTTACCAGTCCAGGACCAATTGATCTTGGGTGTTATAAGATCATGGATGCAGTCATTTGTCCAACATTTGTGGATAGTATTTTGTCATAATAACATTTTGGTTATTTGACATTCAGTCATTTAGACCTGCAAGTGGTTTTCTGGGTCTTTTTGCTTGCACATACTCAATAATATTTCAACTTTATTAGGGTGCTGTATTGTTACTGGCATCTGGATGGGGTTTAATCTTTGAGTCCCTAATATGCCAGCTTGAAGCTAATGTTCATTGGTTATAATTCATTTACATCTATTGCTTATTAATATGATGTTTAGGAACTGGCTAGGTCTCCTCTCTGGTTTTTATATCAATCTCTACTAATTGGGTATATACTAATCATATTGGGTTACCAAGACAGTACTCTTGACAGTTTGTGGCATATACTTTCTATGCATTTATTTTTCAAATATATCCTGACACGTTTATTTTGGCATCTGAATAGATCCAAACAACAGACAGCTTATTGTCATGGATCTGGAAATAATACTCCAAGGGCTTTGTGCCGATAAACATGATATTGATGTTTTTGGCATATCCACCCAGAATGGGATTCCACAACAAACGGATCCAGTTGACGGCTGTAATACTGCTTTTCATAGACTTAGTAAGCATGAAAAAATTGAGAACAAATATATGGCATTTGAGGCTTTTTAAGGCCTATTTGAGCAAAGAAATTACCCCCAGTGGTCTGAGAATTAAGATCCAACCTTTAGTAAGCAAGATTGATGAAACATTGACCAATTAATGGTTTCAGGCCCAACAAAAGGCATCTATTTACTTTGTTCAAATTTTAAGTTCTTATTATGAACGAACCATAGAAACTAATACCAAAGAGGTCAGTGACCTGTGTGGGGAAGTTAAAACTTATGAGAGACATTCACAATTCTCTATATGCCTCAAGAAGCTGTCAAAAGAACTTCTTGTTTGAAAAACAAATTAAGGATAAAAAAATCAAAAAATTTAACAGGGATTTAACCGATTACCAAGGGGGATGACCTTTTGACATTACTAAAAATGTCAGATTTGACAGACCTTGGGCAGGAATAAAAAAAAGGCCGAGATCAGTACTGAAAGGGCCTCATACATATAGCAGTACATCAGTGGATGACTCCTCCACTACAGACACTGAAGGGGTCAACACTACGGAATCCCTGGTTTCTAAAAAATCCAAAAACCAGACCCACCCTTTAAACACATTAGGAGGAGGGGTGGGAGGAAACATAGAAGGTACAAAGATAGATACAATCGAGGGCCTTTTACAAACATTCATGAGACAATAGATTGCAACATTTTGAATATTTCCAAAACTGTTTTAACAGATGATCAAAAGAAACTTTTGAATAAAGGTCTGAACTTTGTTCCTGGGTTTTTTGTGGACGAATCAGATATAGTGAATGACATTAACAACTTTTGTCAGAGAATTAACCTTAAACTTTTCTTTGGGTCTAGATCAAACTCTCAAAGATCTAATGAATTTAAATTTCACAAATCTAATTTTGTTTCACCCATTTTCCAACAGGCAGTACTCAGGGACATACATTTCAAGCTTGATCAGTTTGTCCCTCTTAAACACATCCTCTTAAACACAATTTATCTACTAATGAACAACAGGCATTGCAACAACTAAGAGATAATAAAAACATTGTCATTACTCAGGCAGATAAGGGTGGGCCATAGTTATCATGGACACAGATTATTAACTGGGGGAGGGAAATGGACAATTGTCCAGCCCTTCCCATTACATGAAGATGCCTATTGACCCCACTGTCAGAGAAAAATACTTCAAAAGACCAAAAGCATAAGGTTCAGTTCAGGTATCTTTATTCTTGCGCAAGGAGACAAAAAATGCAGTTACAGAGTTTGTCTGACTAAATCAGGAAGTGTCACAGTTATTATACCTTTCTTTCAAGACATTGCCCACTACGACTGACGTAGCAGATCACCAGTTCACAATTCTGTTACTTTACAGATGTTTCTCACATTTCTAGCTGACTCTTCAAAGTTTAAAAAATATTTTTCAGTAAACAGGATGGCCTTGACGACCACCGGTCAATTATAACTTTCTTGCTATGTGATGTTACAAGTCTAGGTACTATGGCTAATTCATGCACAATGCAAGTACAGATTTCTGAAGCAGTGCATTGTTTATAGTATCTAACTATCTTGCAGCTTGTGCACTTTTTCATCAACATGAACAGAGCTTATTGTCCATAATAAATGGATCTACAGAAATTATTATTATTCTCCATTTAATTTCCTGACCTAGCAGAAAATCACCTGCTTTCCAGTGCATTTCCAAGGCATAAACATGTATTTTTCTGTGCTAGCAAACTAGGTCAGAGTGCATCTTGCAGTGTCAGAAAGCACAATTTCAGAAAAGCATGTTTTCAGTTTCAAATAAAACTAATACTGCATATAGAATAAAAACGTGTTAATCTTCCCTTATTTAAAATAAGCATTGCACACACATGTTATTTTTTATTTTATTTTATTTTTTATTTTACATTTGTTGACCGGGCTAGTCTAACTGGAGATATTTCCATTTTCAGTAGAGGCCCGGGGAGAAAAGCTCCACAGAGAATACATTAAGGCAAACATACTAGTGTTTTAAAGAAAGTTTTAAAAGACAGAAACTAACAACTCTACAGTTACTCATTATTACTAGTGAGTTAAATACTGACTCACATAGTTACAGTCACAAAAAAATACTTATATAACTATAATATACTAAGTCTGATAAAGATAACTAAATGAAATAAATACTACCACACACAGTTACACTCAAAGACATCATATAAAGTTAAAAAATACTTTGAGAGATAATGATAAGGTAGGAAGTATGAGAAATGAGAGCTAAGAATATGAGAAATTTCCCACATATGTTAATACATATTTTTCTAACATTTCCCCCCTGTTAATACTTTTTATTCTATTTCAAAAGCATAAACAGTTTGTTTCTTCTCCTAACCTCTTCCTTTGAGGATTTGCAGCTAAGAGAGTCATTCAGTTTAAACTTATGAAAGTGTTTTATTTTTCAACAGTTCTTCAATTTCAGTACTTTGATACAAAGTCTCAGAAACTGACATGTCTATAAAATCTTTGATTAATTTTTTCATGCAGGGAATTCCACAACAAATACATGCTCCTAACAAAAGTAATCCCACACAAATGGCAATCAGGATGTTCATTAGGATGGAACCCCACCCCCCCAAACAAATTCTGGAAAAAGTCCGTCAGTGGGTTCGGGCCTGGCCTGGTCATATCTGACACTTGCTGAATCACTTCCAAATGATCATTGATTTCATGTACCACCTCTCGCCGCTAGGGTGAAGTCAAGAGCCATGCAGTTTTGAAGCACCACAGTTCTCATTGCATTCAGTTCATCAGTCATTAATTCAAGAGCAGAAAAAGTTGCATTGCTCATGACCTTGAGAAGTTTGGATAGCTTTCTCAGTTCCCAAATTGATTTAACTGCACCATATGCAGGGGCTATGCCAGCCCAGGATATGATAGTGTCACTCAAGTCCATGTGTGCTAGTTTACTTTTGTCTTTCACAGAGTTATGGTTTCTCCAGCCTGCTACGATCTGTCCCACTGGATTCTCAGGTTTCTTGATTGGATTTTCAGGTTTCTTTGCGATGTCTCTGACGTTTCGAATTCTCCCATTAGGTAAAGCTGTAGTGTGTCGTATGGCCGGGACCAAATAACCCAAAAAACAACTGCCGGACCAATTCTCAGGCAACCATTTGTATGCCTTTTTCCCACATATGAAATAACAGTTTTCTACCTTAGTATTGATATACACCTTCCCTGCATGAAACATTTTCTTATCTATAATAGACAGTTGTTTTAAAAGAACAGGATTATGTTGTATATCACTGACAGTTTTATGCAAGGACTCAAAGTATGAGTCATAATCTGCATCACAAATTGTTTCTGTATTTTTAGCATTTTTAGGTTTAATATAACATTTATAAGAAACAGTCACATTACATTTGCTCCAACCTACTTGAATCGTGTCATTCTTAAAAAAGCATACAATTCCTGTTTGTGTAACAGGTAGAAATAATGCAATTTTGTCTCTAGATTTCACAGGTGTAGTCTCAAAAATCAAGTTTTCCCAGGTCTCATTGACCCCTAGGAGGACAGCAGCCATCAATAATCCCCCATATGCTGTTGGTATAGCTGTGCAAATCCAACAATTTTAAATATTAAAGTCTCAGCATACACATATTTGATTGCTTGGAAAGTGTTAAAGTTCGGATGCCAGTCTATGAGTGTTGAATCACATTTGTTCAGTCTGGCTGGTGTGGCTGATGAAAAGAAAGGCCACAGCAAAAGCCACAGCAAAAAGAACATTGTCACTAATGCAGTTATTAAGATGATTATGCAACACTGCTGAATATACTGCTGAAGTCGTTCAGTATTTCTATTGTCTCTAGGTCTTGTCATTTTACTGCTGCTGTGTATTAGCAAGAGTTTTATCAAGTTCAAAGTTTTTGACTAGTTTACAGTGTGTCAAATGAATCCAAGATGAACGTTCCGCAATCTTGACTGCTGTGGGCGTGCTCAGCAGTACTTGATACGGACCTTCCCACTTTGGTGTCATCCAATTCTTTTTTTTGATTGTCTTCATCCAGACCCAAGTGCCTGGGGCTACTGCTACTTCAAATGGTTTAGTTTGGTCTTTATCTGAAACAGAATTAAACTGTAAAAGATGTTTGTTATTTAGCATATCCCTCATGTATTCTGCAAGTGTCCAATCTGCTTCCTGGTCAGCAGGCATGAGAGGTTTCCACTGAGGTATATAATAAGCTCTTCCGAAAATCTTTTTGAAAGGTGTCAATCCTTTTGCATTTGGAATATTTCTCATGCTCAACAGTGCCAGGGGCAAACAGTACACCCAGTTATTCTGTGTATCTGCTATAAGTTTTTTAAGCTTATTCTTTAAAACCCCATTGTGCCTCTCTACTAACCCTGCAGATTGAGGGTGATATGCACAGTGATGTTTTAAAGAAATCCCAAAATACTGACTTAGCTGTTGTATAGTTTGGTTAATGAAATGTGTACCATTGTCACTGTAGATCCTTTCCAGTATGCCAAATCTAGGAATAATTTCTTTAACTAGGGTCTTTGCAACAGTGGCTGCATCTGGTTTACTAGTCAGAAAGGCCTCCACCCATTTGGAGAACATATCCACAATGACAAGGCAGTACTTTTTGTTTTCACATTTGTTCAATTCTATGAAATCCATACAGATAGTATGAAACAGATACGGTGATGTAGGGAAGCTCCCTTGCTTGGGCTTTAATGCCCCTTGTGCATGATGTTTATTACAAATGTGACATGACAGGCAAAATTTTTTAGTGTAGTTTGTAAACCCGTACGTAGCGAATACCCGATTTACTAACTTTACCATCCCCCCTGTTGAGACATGGCTCAACAAAGCTGCATATCTAAATAAATTAGACGGTAATATCGGTTTTCCCTCTTTGGAGATGTACAGCCCTTCCTTGAGAATTGCTCCTCGTCTTTTCCACTTTTGTTTTTCAGCTTGTGTAGTAAGTGTCTGCATTGTTTTAGATATTTCTAAGTCTAAAATCTCAGAAGGTTGTAATTCCTCGTTCAAAAGAAATGCTTCTGAGGGTGCTTGCTTTGCAGCTGTGTCAGCTCTCGCATTGCCTTTTGAAATCCTATCTTGCTGTTTTGTATGAGCTATGCATTTACAAATAGCTAATTTCTGAGGCAACTGAATAGAATCTAACAAATCTAAAATAAACTGTGCATGGTTAATCGGTTTGCCAGTAGATGTTACCATTCCTCGATTCTTCCACTGTTGTGCAAAAACATGTACAGTAGAAAAAGTATACTGGCTAAGGTACATGCCCATGTCAAGGCAATCAACTATGCTGCTTGTGCAGATAAGTTATGTGGTAGAGATTTCGCTTCTACAATCTCAGTATCAGAAACTACTGCATAACCTGTTAGGTTCTGTCCTGTAGGACTCCTTTTGCATGAGCCATCCACGTAATATGTCACCTCGGCATCATCCAAGGGAACATCCGTGAGGTCTTTTCTAGGCAGTGTCTTTTGCTCAATTACCTGCAGGCAGTTATGGGGTGTGCCATCCACAGGAGTTGAAAGCAAGGTAGACAGATTCAAAGTAGTACATCATTCAATTGTCATGTGAGGTTGGCTCAGCAATATAGTCATACAAGAAAGATGCCTAGCAGGGGAAAGATATGCTACTTTTTCTTGCAGTAAAATGATTGTGACTGCATGAGGCACTCTCAATGTGAGAGGGTGGAATAACACTACTGAGGCTGAAGCCTGCACTGCCATTGCAGCTGCAACTACTGCTTGTACACAGTGGGTAGAGACCGCGCCACTGGGTCCAGTTGTGATGAATAATAAGCAATGGGGCATTGTTTGTCCCCATGCTGTTGAGTCAATACTGATGTCATATAACCTTGCTTGCAATCTACTGTTTGGAAAAAACGTTTCTGATAATTTGGTAATCCTAAAACTAATGATGATGCTATCAATTGTTTCAGTTTGCAGAAAGTTAATTCTGCTTCTGGTGTCCACTGTATTAAATCTTGTGCTGCCATAGGCTTCTTAAAAATCAGGTTGGTTAAAGGTGCAGATTCCAAAGCATAGTTTGGGATCCAGCTCCGACAAAAATTAGTCGTACCCAGGAAGGACATCATTTCCTTCTTGGTTGTGGGTTTTGGTGCTTGTAAGATCGCTACTTTTCTGTCCTCATCTAATGTTCTGCCATCTTTGGATATAACATATCCAAGGTATTTCACTTGTTTTCTCCAAAGCTGCAATTTATTTTTTCTTACTTTGTGTCCTTCAACTACTAGGAATTTTAATAATGCTATAGTATCTTCCTTACAATCTTGCTGGGTAGGGGCAGCCAGCAGGATGTCATCAACATAAAGTAAAATTTGACTACCTCTCAGTGGGATAAATCCCGCTAAATTACTTGCCATCTCTTGTGAGAATATCATTGGGCATTCATTATAGCCCTGTGGTAGTCATGTATATGTATACCGCTTCCCCTGAAATGTAAATGCAAACCAATACTGGCTGTCAGGGTGTATCGGTATCGAAAAGAACGCGTTGGTGATATCTACCACAGAAAAATACTTCTGTTGAGGTTTTAAATCATTCAACAAGGTATGTGGATCTGGCACCGTAGGTGCTCTTGGTATTACTGCATCATTTACAGCTTGTAAATCTTGGACCATACTCCATTCTCCGTTTGCTTTCCTAACTGGGAATAAGGGTGTGTTACATGGTGAATCGGGAGATTCCACCAGTATTCCCTTCTTAAGCAAAGCTGCTATGATTGGTTTAATACCTGCCTCTGCATCTTTTCTCAAGGGGTACTGTCTCTTTTGTGGTCTAAATGCTGACTTTGGCGTGATAGTAACTGGTCCTGCTGTGCGAATAAGTCCTACATCTGACTTTCCTGTTGACCAGAGAGTTTCTGGTATGTCTAACAAAGCTTTTTCTTCCTCTTCTAATAAGAGGGCTTCTCAGCTGTCTTTGCTGGATTGCAAGTGTACAGCTGGATGTGTTTGTGTTATCCAGTTCAGTTTCTGTCTTTGTATTCCCTGTTCTGACCGTTCTGATTCTGTCTGTTTTTCCCATTTTGTGATTTTTTTTTCTCCTAGGTTTATCCATTTTAAATCTTTCTCTTTAGTTAAACTAACATGCGGTATTAGATTCGATTTGTAAAGTGAAAAGAACTCCTGGGATAATGAACAGCTAACTACACTGTTCCCTTTCATGTCCCAGTACAAATTACACAGTACTAATCTGTTTGCATGATTTTTAAACAATTCTTGTTCATATTCTTTGTCAGGTCCTGGTGTATTACAGTAATACAGAGTACAGTGCATCAGGTGTTGTATGTCAATACAAAGGGAGGGGAACTTACTGATAGTTCCATTCATTAACTCTTCAGTTACTGCTCCAGGACTAGTCATAACTAAGTCCTGGCTGTACCAGTAAAATGTCTCATCTTCCGTTTGCACTGCAAAAGTATTAGTTTGTTGCTGTGCTTTCATACCCTGCATGGTTGGAACTACTGCTATGCCTAATAGTTGCATAAGATCTCTGCCCAAAAGGTTCACTGGGCATTTTGCAGAAACAACAATTTTGCTTTTTTGGGTTAATCCTGAAACAGGATCTGTTATTGTAATGTTATGGGAGAGAGGCTCCCGATACAGCTGTCCATTAGCTGCTTTTACTAGTATAAAGTCATGTGATTCTGAATTTTCTGGTAGTTTGGAGGGGTGTACCAGGGTTCATGATGCCCCTGAATTGCACAAAAATTTGACTTCCCTCCCTTCTACCAGGAGTGTCACTTCTGGTTTTGTGTCAGCTAGATAGAGCTCTAAGCTCAGTAAGGCTAGGTCTAATATTTCATTTTCTTCACTATCGGTAGCTTCCTGCACTTCCTCTATTATCACATTCTCTGCTCCTTCTATCACATTCTCATTTGTCCTTTCTCTATTATTCCTATCTAGTGATTCCTGGCATTCATATAGTCAGTCCTCACCCTCATCGTTTTTGTCTTTCACTGCTGCCTTCTTATTTTTCTTGCAATCCCTTGCCAAGTGTCCCTTTTTCCCGCATTTGAAGCACTCACCTGTTTTCTTTCTCCCTTCAAAGTCCTCTGATCGCTGATCAGATTGTTTGTTTCCCTGGGCATTCTTTTTGCCCTTTTGTCCGGACTGTACTAAATAAACTTCTCCATCTTCCACAGCAAATACTTGGGCTTTCTTTTTCTTTTTGTTATTAAAATGCCTTTCGGCATGTCTAGCATATTCAAGCAATGATTGTAATCTGCTTGTACAATGGTCTTCCATATGTTTAGTAATGAAACTACTTATGGGTGCAATACTACCTTTCAAAAATGCATTCTTTAACTGCTGCTCATATGGGGAATCTTGTGTCTGGACTTCAGGCACCTGCATTCCACAGTGATTGTTAAAACATTCTAATAATTTGGCAAAATATCTATCAACAGTTTCACTTTCTTGTTGGATGCATTGATTAATGCAAGTCCAGTCTGCCCTAGGCTTCCATTTCTCAGAAATTCGGTCTGTCAGACCTTTCACTCTGTTATCTAGTTCTGCGCTGCTATGTGGGAGGGGCCTAAGTGCAGCGTCACGGGGATTCCAGTTGCCACTGATCATGTGCCAATCTGGACCTACTATTTGTCTGACTACTTTTTCTACTTCCTCTCCGTTTAAGTGATAACTTAATATCATGCCCTGTAAGTCTTCTAAGAACTTTCTAAAATTAACTTTTGGATGGGGAATTCCCTCTGTGGCTTTCTGGATGTCTTCCGGTGTCCATGGTCTACATACTAAGAGAGTTGAGTCCTGCCCTTCTTGTCCTGCCTGAGGATTTGGTACTTCTATGAGTGGGCATATTTCTTCTTCACTCATAGCCCATGAATTTCCATTCATTTGATATAATTCAATATCCCCTTTTAAATTACGTGTTCGAGACCTAGTCTCGATAGGATCTCTAACAAACGGTAGTGGTTTTATAGGAACAACTGGATATCATGGAAGTGGGTCAGTTTGTGCTTCATATTCCAGTAAGGGAGCTGGTAAGGGAACCAAAACCGGAGTGGGCGGAGGGGCCAATTCTATAACTAAGTTATTATCCTCTTTGTCTAGAAACATTGCTTTTGAATTTTTATTCTTTTGTTCTCTAAGATTTGCTTCCTCAATCCACCTGTGTGCCTGAGGAATTTACGCTGTTTTTTAACCTGACCTTTAGAATCGGTTTTTAACTGTCTAATAAGTTTGATAAGCGAGGATCTTTCTAGTTTCCCATCAAATTCATATTTATTAACCCATAATATCTAACATTGTCGGCGCGCTGTGATTGCATATATTGTGCGTCTTCAGTTAATGGTGGGCTTTGGGATCTTTTCGTTTTTGTGCACGTATTACCCATTTTGTTCTAACCTTTTAAATGTTATGTAACCCTTTTGTTTTTAATGTGGTACCACCAAGTGTTTACAGTCTCTTCAGACTACCTGCCTACTTATTCTGTTTCCCTGATCTATGACAAGATAGCAATATTTCTGTCCCTGAATTTTAACAAAAAATCTCACAGAACAAATACAATCAAGTCCCTGATCTAAAACAGAAAAAAGTAGATTCACCTTACCTGAGCAACAGCGATTGGTCACTCACTGTTCAAACGGAACCCGCCTTCAGTCGTAGATCAGAAAAGTAGCTGGCCTCTTTTGCACGACAATTCAGTCGGAGGTCTTTCAATGAAGAAGATCCAATGGGCAGTTTTATGCCACCTGGCCCATCTGATCCCAGGCTAAACGAGGGTTTCCGGTCCGAAGGACCAAAAAATGTCAGAGAAAAATACTTTAAAAGACCAAAAGCATAAGGTTCAGTTCAGGTATCTTTATTCTTGTGCAAGGAGACAAAAAATGCAGTTACAGAGTTTGTCTGACTAAGTCAGGAAGTGTCACAGTTATTATACCTTTCTTTCAAGACATTGCCCACTACGACTGACGTAGCAGATCACCAGTTCACAATTCTGTTACTTTACAGATGTTTCTCACATTTCTAGCTGACTCTTCAAAGTTTAAAAAAGATTTTTTCAGTAAACAGGATGGCCTTGACGACCACCGGTCAATTATAACTTTCTTGCTATGTGATGTTACAAGTCTAGGTACTATGGCTAATTCAAGCACAATGCAAGTACAGATTTCTGAAGCAGTTCATTGTTTATAGTATCTAACTATCTTGCAGCTTGTGCACTTTTTCATCAACACGAACAGAGCTTATTGTCCATAATGAATGGATCTACAGAAATTATTATTATTCTCCATTTAATTTCCTGACCTAGCAGAAAATCACCTGCTTTCCAGTACATTTCCAAGGCATAAACATGTATTTTGCTGTGCTAGCAAACTAGGTCAGAGTGCATCTTGCAGTGTCAGAAAGCACAATTTCAGAAAAGCATGTTTTCAGTTTCAAATAAAACTAATACTGCATATAGAATAAAAACGTGTTAATCTTCCCTTATTTAAAATAAGCATTGCACACATATATTAATACATATTTTTCTAACACCCACACTGAACTTCAAGTGAGAAATTGAAGAGTTTTTGGATCTGTTGGTCTCAGAGGGCAGTATTTCTGATACGGTGAAGGCACATCTTACGGTAAATGATCCTCAGAAACAAACATTATATATTTTGCCTAAGATACATAAATGCCTCAGTAAACCCCCTGGAAGACCGATTGTTTTGGGTATGGGTTCTTTGACCGAACCACTATCTGAGTTCTTAACATTATATCTTAAACCACTTCTTGGCTTTATTCATGCCAGAATACAGGACACTACACAATTTCTACAAATAATTTCTGATAGTCAACTGTAACCTGATTGGTTATTATGCACTCTGGATGTCAAAGCCTTATATACCAATATACCATACTGGGCTGGTTGGAAGCCCTCAATTTTTGGCTAGAGAAAGCACAACTATATCCTGTGGGCTTCAACACACTTTTGGTTTGTATGGCAAAACATGTTCTGAACAAAAATGTATTCCAGTTTCAGGGTGAATGTTATTGGCAACTCAAAGGTACTGCTATGGGAGCTTTCTTTGCTCCCATATATGCCGACCTTTTCATGGGATACATTGAGGAGCATCTTATTTATGATTCTACTCATAATTTATATCTTGAGGAACTGGATATTTGGCATAGATATCTGGATGATTGTTGGTTGGTTTGGCGTTCGAATGAGGAGTATCTTGCAGAATTTGTATTGTATCTAAATCTGAACAAATGTGGCATTGAATTTACATTAACCTGCAATCGGCCAGAGATCAACTTTCTGGATGTCACCATTACTCAGAATCCAGATGATACTTTTCAAACCAAAACATTTTGCAAATATCCCCAATATGACAACTTGTTACATGCCACTAGAATGCATCCCAACCACATCATTCGGAATATACCCAAATCTCAGTTCCTCAGGATTCATAGAATTTGTTCCTTGGAGAATGAATATGAAGAATCCCAACAAGATCTGGTTAACAGGTTCAGAGCTAGGGGAGACAATGAGCTTGACATCCAGGGTGCCTGACAGGTTGCTTCTAACTCAACTAGAACCTCACTTCTCACATACCGTGATAAAACCCATACTCAACAGGATGATTCCATCCATTTTATCACCACATTTGGACGGAACATCAATTTAATGAGAAATGTTATGTCTAAGCATTGGAATATTCTTACTGCTAATGATGAATTAACACCTTTGATTGGTGATACATGTAAGTATAGATATAGAAGAGGCAGGACACTAGGGTCCTTTTTTTCTCATTTTAAAAGAGCTAGCTCGGCTGGAGCTATACATCATCAATTAACTATGACAGGTGATAGGTTATAGGGCACTTACAACTGTGGTCACTGTTCATCTTGTCCATTTATTTTCATATCTAAACAGTTCACTAGCAAAAACACCAACAGGATATATGACATGAAATTTTTTGGTAATTGCAATAGCGACTGGGTTGTGTATCTTGTAACATACACATGTGGCTCTTTCTATGTTGGACAAACATCACGACCACTTTGTCTGCATATGTCAGAGCATCATAGTGACATATGAACCAAGAGGGAGACTAACGCCTTATATAGACATTGTTTATACCACAACTTAGCCAGATTCCAGTTCACCATTATTGATAGGATCCTTGGTGACAGATCCAACAAACAGGGTTGGCACTCAATCCTTATAAAGAAAGAAGTATTGGATCATAAAACTGGGTGCTTTGTTTTCACCTGGTTTGAATGACCATTTGTAAATTTATGTGTTTTATTTTTATTTTTTCCTAGTAACCATGTTTACTACTAATATCACATATATTGTCATTATTAATGTAGTTTTATTTTATAAACTTTTTATCTTCTTTTTATTTTTCATATAGGAAGCATTTTGGATTTTGGGAAGAATCCTTTTTCACTCTATATATATGTATGTGTGTCACTTTACATCAGTAATTACTTTTGTTCCCACTGAAGAAAGCCAGTTGGCTGAAACCGGTCTGGGATGTGTATTATTTTATGAACTTAAATAAATTTATAAAACCAAACGAAAATGTACAGGAGACCAAATTGGCAGTGCAATATGCTCAATAGCAGTTCAGTTCTGTTCTGGCTTATCTTCCTCAGGGGTGATAAAACAAATCACCAACATGGAATTATAGAAACACAGTCCGTAGTATAGGTCAGTATTCACTTCACCAAAAAATCCAAACGAAAAGAAATATAAAATGTTATTTAATAATATAAAATATTATAAAACGGCAAGCGCTTTCACCACATAGGTTTCCTCAGGCCAAACACAGTCAAATCTCAATTAAAAGCTTATATACCCTATAGCTTAGTGACATCACTTTCTCACAATCAATTAATTAAACTAATTTTAAAATGCAAAACACTCAATAAAATTCAGCCAATAGTAAGTCATGAGTTAAAAACTGTTAGTTGATTCACAGTTATGTGAACTATGTACAATGAAAACTAATAAAAGATATATTTTATAAGCATAATATAGCAATTATTGTTTCAACTAACACGTAAAATCAACTAACATGCAATAGTTTAATAGAGTAAACTTCAAAGTTTCTATTAGTCTGTATGTGTTATTATACATTTTTTTTTTATTTTTTAAACAAATCACTAGTGACCTAACTGGCCTGGGTAATAATGGTAATTTCTACATCTAAATAAATAAATACAACATATGATATATTATAACAGTAAATTTTAACCTTTCTGCACTAATCAATAACAAATACTAGCTGTTAATAATATGTGAAAAATAGTGCATGACAGAGCCTACTTCCTAAGTTGTTTACCTTTCAAAATAGGTCTAATGGGAACTCTATTATTCAACCCACGTTCCCGATCAGCTCTTAATCTGATAATCCATGTAGCCTCATTCTGTTCAGTCTTGTTCCTGATATCTCCCCTCCTAGTGGTGGTATAATTCATTTGGACAACTAGGAATTTAAATTTATGATTTGAAGATGTTTCAATGACATGTTTAGAAAGTGCATTCTTGTCAGACTTTATCCTAATGTTATATAAGTGTTCCCTAATTCTGTCTTTTAGTCTTCTGTCGGTCTTGCCCCCATAAAAAGCTGGGCAGGCCACACAGGTTGCCAGATAGACAACATGCTGGGAATCACAATTAGCCTGAGGATAAAAATTAAAACATCGTAAGGTAATAGGATGTACAAACCTAGCAGAACTATCTATAAATTCACAACAACTACATCTTTGACATGGTCTCATTGTATTGCCTGAAGTCTTAAGCTGAGATTTATACTCCAATCTATTAGAGCTACATAACATCCTCTGTAAATTAAACCTGTTTTTATACATAAATTTTGGATATCCACCTACCACCACACAAATATTTGGGTCCACTTTTAATATATCCCAATGCTTCAAATAAGCATTCCTAATTTCATTCACATCTTGTGTATGATATATACATACTTTTATTCCATCTTCATATACTCTTTTTTTCTTTATCTAATATTGGAATCCTCTGGTTATTATTAGCAAAATAGGGAAAAGCCCTCCCCTTCCTAAGTAGGTCAACCCCTAGGAGACCCTCATTAATTTCTCCAAGGCTATATGATCTCTCAACTAATTGTTGTTTAAAATTTGACAACTCAGTTTTATAGCCTATATCAGAGGAATTCAAGTGAGAAACCCTCATGGCTTGCCCTTTAACAATATTTCTAAATATGAACCTCGGGTGCATGCTAGACCTATGTAACAGTGCATTCTTATGGCATGCTTTCCTATATACACCAGTGTTTAGGAGGCCACTAGACATTCTCTCAATGAACACATCTAAGTATGGCACACAATGTTCAGATGCCGTCATGGTAAATTTCAAATAACTTGTTTGTGAATTCACTTGTAAGAATTCATATAATTCTGCTTTCCCAGAATTCCAAAAAAGGAAAAGATCATCCACAAAACACACGTAAAATCTGACGTATAGCTTATAGCTATCTAACATGAATAGGTGTCTATTCTCCCAATCAGCCATAACAAGGTTGGCGTAGCTATTGGCACATGAAGTGCCCATAGCTACGCCATCCCTCTGTATATAGACTTGATTACTGAAAGTAAAAATATTGTTAGTTAAAACTACTTTCATCAAATCACATAGTGTATCTATGTGAATATCAGTCAATGTCTGATGAACCTCCAGACACCTGCGAATGCTTTCTATCCCTTCCTGATTAGGAATAGTTGTAGAGTGACTGGACATCAAGTGTAACCAACCAGAATCTATCTTCCATTGATACATCTTTCATCTCATCATATAACATAATTAAAAATTGTCTTTCAATATAAAGAATATTCATTCACTATAGGTCTCAATTTGGATTCCAAATATAATGAGATGGGTTCAGTAACCCAGCCTCTCCTGCAACTATAGGTCTCATGGGAGGCTTTTCAGGATGTTTGTATATCTTCGGTATCCCTTGAATGCACGGTATCATTGGTTCACTCACAGAGCAATAATTATACAATTCATCATTGATTTTCACAATGCTATGTCTCTCTAATAAAAATGTAGATACTTTATTAATTATTTTATCTATGTGATTGATACTTATTCGACTATAGAAATGTGTATCACTTAACATATCAGCCATGCTTAAGATATAGTCTCTACTATCCATTATAACTATAGAAGCCCCCTTATCAGCTGGCCTAATCACAATACTAGGGTCATCTTTAAGGGCTCTTAGTGCTGACCTTAGTTTGGGATGTAAATTCCCATACCATCTCTTATGCCTATTCCGTTCATCTATTTCATGTAGCTCTTGTTCCACTAACTTGGCGTAAGCATCTTCTAGTGGATGTAAATTTGGTAAATAACTACTGGGTTTCTTAAAAACATGTATATCACTAACTAGATTCGATTTACCAAAATCCAACTTTAATTGTATATTCCGGGCAAATAATTAAGATCAGAATCTGTAATGTCACCTCTGGTTGAGGGTATAGAGGAGAGTCCTTTCTCTAACACATCAATTTTGTCTTTAGTAAGGTGTCTACTGGAAATATTCCAGACTAATGACTGGCTGTCTTTTCCCACATTTTCCTCAATGTGGGACCTACACGCTCTTCTTCGACTAACCTCCTCTTCTGTCTCCCTCTGCTCATAGAGCGGTCCCTCCCTCCCCTCCGAAAATCGGAAATAGGGAAAGGGGCCATCTCAGCATTACCTAGGGTGCTGTTCTTATTATTTATAACTACTTTCCTTCTAACAACCTCCTCCCCTATAGCAGAGCTATTAATAGATGCACTGGGAGTGAAGGCTCCCTCTATTAATTCTACTACTTCATTACCAGAAATATTGCTTGACTCATTTGTAGGAGTATTCTCAGAAGTAACGTGAGGAACTACATTCATTTCATCCTCTCTATGCACAACTGCTGTGGTAATATCTATATTCCTAGCATTCATTGCACTATCGCTAGTATCTCTAGATGGTCGACTATGAATTGTATTAACATTGTTCACATCACTAACAATTTTATAATCATCCATTGGACTATTCAAACTCCTTATTACATTGCTCTCAACACTTCTATTTTTATTTCTATTTTTATTATTATCAACTCTCATATGTCCATAAGTCAGTTTATTGCCCCTC